>NC_081405.1:558374805-558469503 GCF_030272615.1 Cryptomeria japonica
GCATAATTCATCTATTAATTAAATAAATCCTTATTTATTTAATTAATTCATTTATCCTCTTCTAGCCTTATTTCTCATTTAGATAAATACATTTATTTATTTAAATTTTCCTTTTTCTAAATTAAATAAATATCTTATTTATTTAATTATCCCACTTCTTCTGTTAATTAAATAAATCTTTATTTATTTAATTAATTAATTAATTAACCTTTTCTACCCATGACACATGTCATTCATCTCTTAATTCATACACTACTTACCCCTTTCATTATTTTATTATTTCTTTTACCTACCCTCTAATCATAGCCGACCTCCTTTTACACCTCTCAATCTTATCCCTCCATTTCATATAGTGTCTTCTATATAAGGAGATGCTTCCTTCATTATCAAACTCCCCGTTGACTACTTGACTACACTACGCTTTTGAACATAGGCGATCCTACTTGCAACCACATTTCGTTCTTTGTTGAGCTCTTGTGCACATAAAATCTGAGAGCAAATATATCAAGCAAGATTAATGGAGATAGGAAGAATGGAGATCCAAAACCTATTGGACATGTGATGGTATAATCTTTGTGATTTCATTTGATTTGCATTGTCTTAAGTAATCTTCATATGTTATGGTGGATCTTTGTTGTTGTTAGGCTAGGGTTTTGTGGTTGAATTCATTTAGCCTTTCAATATCGTTATTATTGTTATCCATTTTCACCATAAAAAATTTGGCACGCCCCATGGGACATGTATTTTTGTTAGATCTGTGTTTTTTGCAGATTTTTCTAACCCTATATTGTTGTTTTGTAAAACAATTTGGAGAATAATCTTGTGCAGCTAGAGTTTTGGACACAAAATCAAGATCTTGGAGAGATTTGATCATATCTCACAAACGGCTTTGAAATTTTGCACCAAATTTTTTTTTTCAAGTTGAAGAAAGTATCAGGAGCTCTCAAACCAAAATTCTGAATTTTTGGAGCACATTTTCATTTTCTATGAATTTTTTATGATTTTTCATAAAAAATTAATTTTGAGAGAAAATGAGAGAATTTTTTAGATTTTATTCCATTTTTGGAAATCTCTCATAATTATACATATGATATGTTCTTTGTGATTTTAATTTTGATGCAAAATATTTCCCTAAAAATCGGATCTTTAAAAATTAGGGTTTTTCCTTATTTTGATTAGATCTCACAAACGGCTTTGAATTTTGGCATTGATTTTTTTGTACATGTCAATAAAAATATCAAAAGGATACAGTAAAAATTTTAGATTTTTTTTATCACTTTTTCAATTTATATGAATTTTTTATGAGTTTTCATAAAAAATTAATTTTGAGAGAAAATTAGCAAATTTTTTAGATTTTCTTACATTTTTGGAAATATATAAGAATTATACACAGGATCTGTTCTTTTTTATTTTAAATTTGATGCAAAATCATTCCTCAAAAATTAGATCTTTGAAAATTAGGGTTTTACCTTATTTTACTCATATCTCACAAACTGCTTGGATTTGTTGCAGAAATTTTTTTATGTAGGTTTGGAAGACCATCAAGACTTTCTAGTTAAAATTTTATATTTTTTGGATTGATTTTGCATTTTATATGAATTTTTTATGATTTTTCATAAAAAAATAATTTTTGGAGCAAATTAGCAAATTTTTTGGATTTTCTTACATTTCTGGAAATCTCTTGAAATTTTCCAGGAGTTATTTTTTTATGATGAATCAGATCTTTGAATTGGTCAACAAAATGCATTGTTGAAGGCCCCTATTTCACAAAGTCTTTTGGATCTAAAATTTACCTAACTTGTGTGCTTGCAGGGAGGGGTGATTATTTGAAACAATCCAAACTACTAATAAATATTTGTTGCAAGTCCTTAGTAAGGGTTTTTGGATTTTTATTGTGTGCCTTGTTTTCATAGACTAGCAAACACTTCAATTGGTGCACTAAAATTGAATCATTGTCTTTTGTGTCTTGAGCAATAGGCTCTTTTTGTTTAATCTTTAGAGGGTCTGTCTTCCCGTGTGGTCATTAGGACTACTAGTGAGAAGAGAACGACCTAAGTGGTAGTGAGGAAAACCCACCTCTTCTGAACCACTATAAACAACTGTATTCATGGTGAAAACTAAGGATAACGTGTGTTGATTAGTTCATACCGACACTATGTCTCCCCATTAACCCGTTTGATCAAATTTATTTGATCAGTTGTAGGGCGTAACCCCTACTGGCTAGCAGCCTTCTGTATTTACAAAGCTGAAAGTGCCGCATGTATGACCACACGAGCGGATGCCCTTACTAGCACCTTTTTGTTTTAGAAGCCAAAATCCTTCTATTTGTTGAGGCAGGAGGTTGGACCTCTGGTAGCGGCCCACACACATACGGTTCTTAGTAGAGATACAAAGTTCACCATGGGGAGTTTTCGTGGGGACTGATGCTTGGCTGACCCGAGAAGTGAGTGCCGAGGGTGGAGCCAATGAGGTCAAGCATCTAAGTATTCGCTCTAAATAGCGTAGCCTTGGGGGTAAAACCTCATGTGGGATCAACAACTATTGTCTTGGCCAGCCATAAGAATTGTGCTTGACTTATTTTAAACATTCAAAACATTCAAGACCAAACAGCAAAACATTGTTTCTTTTGTGTCTTCAAGTGTATGCAAAACATTTTTACATCAAACAGCACACTTTTCTTGGAGTCATTTTGAGTCTAAACACTTGCAAACATTGAGTCCTCATCAACATTGTGTCCTCTTGTCACGAAAAATAGTCAAACATTCAGATTTGGTCACAACCAACAACTTCACAAATTGGAAAAATTTTACAATCCAGCAAACAAGAGCAATCAGTTTCAAAATTCTTGAGCTTCCTAGGTTGTTTCTCCAGGTTTTCATCTAGCATTCAACTTGTCTTTGGGTCTCACAAAGTCCATCATTGCTTTACATCTTGCATTAAATTTACATTTGTCTAAACTTGAGTCAAAAGGTCACTTGCTTGTCCTCATCATACTTTGTCAACACACTACATACAACAACATTTTGCTAAGTGGTCCCTCATCAAGGTCTATCACCTTTGGGTCTCATTTGGTCTTATTTAGAGTCAAGGTCAACTTACCTCATCAAGAGAAACTATCCTCTCTTTGGAAGTCACACCTACTCTACTACATACATACTTGGTCTTACACTTTGGACATTGCAAGTACACCTCAAATTCATTTACATTCCATCCAACTCTTGGTCTTCCATACTTTTTCCATTTTCATCTAGTCTCACACATCTCGGTCAATACCTAGTTCATGGTTGAAACCCGTCTTCAAAAATCTAGGAGAGAAACTAAAGAGGCTCAAGAGTCTGCAAACATGAGTTCTTATGAGTATGACAATGATATCTTTTTCAATTCTGATCATACTACATTACCTGACATGGATGCCTATAGAAACATTCCAAATGTTGAGAACATGGACACTACTAACAACAATGATACACACAATGATGATATGGACAACTTTTCAGTACATTCAGCAGATGTGGAAGAATCCATTATGGAACCCCATTTCAATGAATTGGTTGAGGAAATAATCAGGAGGGATAGACAATACTTCTTACAAATGATGGCACAAAGTGGAGCCAAGATACCTCATGATTTTGACATGTCTCAAATAATGGAAAATCAACCTTTGCAACAACCTCACTCCAACATGGATCAAAGGAGGCCTAATAGTGGAGGCAATAGAAGACCACTTCTTGTACCTGAATCACCATCATCTTTGTTTCAAAAGCCAGAGGTCCCACATACACATGGTCAAGCATATGATACTCACCTTCGCAGACCATTATGGAATTCTTATGCAGAGAAATATGTTCAATCACATATCAATGCTAAGGATCAACCACCAAAGCAATTGGATATTCAAAGGCATGCTCAAAATTTGGACACAAGGAAACCCCGTGTCAAATTTGGGGGCAACACATTAGAACATGACATGCCTGTAGAGTATGGTATACATGGACAAAATAGATATTTCGTTCCTCAACATGAATCTATACCAAGTGGTCCATATATGCAGCATCACTATAGACCTCCTCCATATGAACATGTGTATGATCAATATCATCCATATATGCAACATGCTTCTCCTCCAATTGGTGCCTCCAGCATGGGGTATGGTCCAAGAAGTCGATCTCCACCTAAGAGCAATTTGGAGCAACAAATCAGGGACTTACAAAAGAAAATGGAGGACATAAATACACTGAACCCAACATACACAATGAGAGACATATGTCCTTATCCATTTGACAAGAGCATTCCAATGCCTCCTTTTCCTACACACTTTGTGACGCCTAAATTTGATAAGTATAGAGGAAAAGGGGATCCTACGGCACACATAAGACAATTTTTCACAGCTTGCATTGAGATAGCAGCAGAAGAGACATATTTGATGAGATTATTCCCACAGAGCCTAGGCGATCAAGCTATGGAATGGTTCTCCCAACTTCCACCTGGAATTAAGTCATGGGGTGACTTAGCCAAGGCATTTATTCAACATTTCTCCTACAATATAGAGACAGACATATCAGTCACTACTTTGTGCAACACCAATCAAAAAGAGGGAGAGTCTTTTGCATCATTTTTACAAAGATGGAGGAATCTAGCCAGCAGATGCTCTTGTGAAATTCCACAAAAACAAATGGTAGAAATGTTCACCCAAAATTTTAACAAAGAGATTGGTTATGACTTAAGGAAAGCTTGTTTTTCCACCTTCAAGGACATCATTCAAAAAGGCTTAGCAATAGAGAAGGTCCTAATTGAACAAGGATTCATTAAGATATTCAAGGAAAACAAAGATGACTTAAAAGGAAAAGACAAGCCAAGATTTTGGAATAAAAACAAGAACACAGTCAATGATGGTGTTGTTGATGCCAATACAGTGTGACCCAAATTCATTTTTTCTGGATCAAATCAGGTGAATACTCAAACAACTTCTAAATCATGAAGGAAGTACACTCCATTGAGAGAACCACTTGAGTCAGTTTTCAAGAAGCTAGTGGCAAACAAGATAATCACAGTTCCAGATTTTCCTCCACATGAACCAAAGGTCAAACCAAATTGGTGGAATGATGATGAGTATTGTGAATTTCATAAAAGCAAGGGACATAAAATAGGAAATTGCCATCGACTGAAGAACATCATACAAGATCTCATTGATAGAGGTGACATTGAGATTGAAGGACACTCATCCAACCAAGAACATGAAATGTTTAAGGAACCATTCCCAAAGCATGACAAGGGAAAAGCTAAAGCCACAGATGACCAAACCAACTATACCAGAGCATCTTATAACTATGATTCAACTATCAATCACATTTCAATGGACAATTATGTCTCTACCATTATCATCAAGGACAAAACCCTTGAGAATTCTACCCAGAGACCCAAGATCGTTCTAAAAGGAATTGGATCTTCTTTTGAACCTCCCTCTGAATTTCATGTTACAACTCATCGAGGTAAATTCACTTTGCAAGGTGCTGCAGCTAAAAACACCGCTTCTTCATCAACCAAGCTTGAGTATGACCTTGTAGAACAGTTAGGGAAGACACCTGTGCTTATCTCAATCCTTGAGATCTTACACATATCCTCCACACATAAAGCTATTCTTGACAAAATCTTGAGAGACACTATCGTCCCTACTAATCTGAACGTGGACCAGTTTCAAGCCATGGTGGGATACCTTTCCATTCCATACTCTCTTACATTCACAGAAGTTGATGACGCCTCCGTAAGTCAGCCACATAATGCACCATTACACATTGAAGCCTTCATACACAAGCATCGCATAAAACGAGTCCTGATAGATGGAGGGGAAGGTCTAAACATTTGTACATTGAGCACTATTAAACAATTGGGATATTCTGATAAAGCTGTGAATTCTACAAAAAAAATTACCATCAAGGCATATGATGATGAAAAGCATTCATCCAAAGGCACAGTCACCTTACCTCTCAGAGTTGGACCAGTTACAAAAGATGTGGTTTGTCAAGTCCTAGACCTTGATCTCACATACAACATATTGCTAGGATGTCCATGGATTCATGAGATGAACGCAATACCATCTACATATCATCGATGTATCAAGTTTCCACACAATGGAGTTGAAGTGACCTTCAAAGTTGATCATAATCCATTCATATATTGCAACAATTTGTGACCTCAATTAGAAATAACAATCCTAGTCAATCAAGAAGCTATTCCTTTATCAGCATATGTGGATCCAAAATCCTTGAAACCTTCTACATCAAAGCAAGTAGAGCTTAAAGAAAAATTCAAGATTAAAGACCTGGGATGTGGTGAGTATATCTTTCATGTTGATCAACTCCCACTATCTCCTAAGGTATTCAGTCAACAAGAACAACCTACAAACAATTTTCAATGCCAAGGAATTGGGTGTGAACCACCTAGTGTTGTGGCTACTAAGTCTGAATGCAAATCTCCTCTAGTGGTGCAAGCAACCCTTGATATCAATAGTCCTAAGAGTGGTTCCAATGAAGAATCTATTGAGCGTATCGCCAGCCCTCTTGAGAACTCACATAGCTTTACCATTTCATCCACTCCTTCCATTTCCACTCCACTTCCAGACTTGGATCAACAAGAATTACAAAAGCCCTCACTCATTAGGGATCAAAAATCAAGCTTTGAAAAGAAAAATCTAAAAGTCAATAATAAAGAAAAGTCCTTTAGTCCAAATCAAAATCAAAAGCTATTGGACTTTGCAAAAATCAAAGTCAAGGATAAAAATCATATGAAGAAAAAAGAACAAGAGTTGATCTCCCCTAATATCAAAATAACTGGGGGCAAAAGTTCTAAAATTTCAAGTCATAAAGCATACTTGTTGATCCTAAGTCTTCATCATGCCATCATACTTTCACTTCTTTTCACAATCATAAGCCTTCATCATTCATCCACTTGTTTCACACATCCATCCCCTTTTGGTGATACATCATGGACCTTTAATGGAACTTCCTCAAAGGACGTTGTTATCAAGGATGCCCACACTTCTTCAGGTGACACGCATATGGGCATGTGTAGTCCACACGCTAGTAATTCTATCTCAAATCCTTTATCAAGGAAGACCGTCGCTCGAGCTACATATCATTCAGTCAAGGAATGTCATAGTTACAATCACAAGGTAAAGCCTCGCACATTTGAGGTGGGTGACTTAGTTCTCAAGGAAAATCCTAAGAATCAGCAAGACAGAGAGAAGAAGGGCAAGTTCGAACCAAACTGGCTTGGTCCTTACATCATCACAACAACATATGGATCTGGGGCATATCAGCTCTCAACTACAGAAGGTGAACCTTTGGAGGATCCTATCAACAGCATGCACCTTCGCAGGTTTTACACATAGCTCGTCAGAGTATCCTAATTCAAAAAATACAAAAAAATTCAAAAATTTCAAAAATACAAAAAAAATTATAAAACAAAAAAATCGTTACTTGGTGAATACCTAACAAACAGGCGCCTTGTGACACAAAAAAAAAAACATTGAAAAATCAAAAAAAGTAAAGAGAAATAATTTTGTCCAATGGTGAAAACCACTTTGGTGGCGCCTTAGGAAAGTACCATGGTGAAAACTGGGTCACCAGCGCCATGCGTAGAGACATTGCTCCTCCCTCCTTCAGGATTCACTTTCATCCTTTCACTTTGTACACACTCACAACCTATTCATTCATAATAAACTTACCCATTCCCATCATGGCTTGTTATTGATCTACCCAAGATTAGTTAGCCATTCATAATAAACCTCCCTTTTCACCTCCCTTTCCATCCATAATAAATCAGATCCTATTTGTGGCTAAGGCAAATCCTACGTCTAGTGATGGGTGTGGAACTGAGAACATCACATGTTTTGAGGAGTACAGTTTCTTCTAGCTTCCTTAATTCTATCCGCGCACAATCCGCAATAAAGCAACATTTGCATCACAGATCCGCAATAAAGTTTCATCTTCTCCGCAATAAAGTATCAGTTGCATGGATTTAGCCAGTTTCAGATGAGACACAGCAGCAACAATGGGCTTCAACAAATCAAATCTTTCAACAGACTCAAACAACATATGGTTCAGTGCTATCTATCCTTTCTGTGAAAGTAAACATTGTGACCACAATCAAATAAGACTTATACAAGTGACAAGAGACACTAAATTTGAGGACTACAGTGGATGTTGGTGTCGAGTCTTGGTTTTCTTTTGATTTTATCTTTTGGTGACATGTCTTTTAGCTTTTCCAAGATGTCTCTGACTAGAGATTCTATCTCCAAGATGTCTTTGACTAGAAAGGCGAGGATGGGGTATCATCACCTATTTGTATTTGCTATCTGTGGATTGTCTTTTAGTAATGCTATGACTTGTCCAAGGATATGAGGACACTGTGAGTCTAATGTGAACTGGGGCATTCCTTGTTTGCAACTATCTTATCTCCATGCAAATGGGTACAATGACTTTTTGGGTCGAACATATGCCTTGATTGTCATAACCTATTTTACCATAATAAAGCTCAATGATGATAACGCACAAGAAGCTCTTTCACTTTCATATCTTCTATCTTTCATCCCCCTTTCTTGATTGACTTCCATCATCCTTCTCAAGTCCGCATAGCCTGCTATCACATGACTGAGTATAATGACACACCAAAAACATTTGCATTTCATGTAGTTGCACCTGCATTACCACATATAAGCATTTCATACATACATATAGATATCACAACTGCATCACATCCTACACACAACACCTGTTAGCACAATTTACATTTGCATTATCATATTCATCTGCATTACATACATTCACATTTGCATCATGCATACACATGTAAAACATAAAAGAACAAAAAAAAATATTGCATTGCATCATATACATATTTGCATCCATATCATAAGCATCACATAAAAACATACATCACATAGGTACGCATGCATATAGCTGCTGCAAAGATGAATCATCTCATATATATAATCATAAGTGTCATGATACAATGATGTCAAAATCATATGGCTACAATCACCCGAAGGTGTCTACATCATCATACAAAATGGTACAAAATTGATACATAGGGAGCCCTCTACGGCTACGATGAACTCCCTCCCTCAAAGCCGGCTGGCCTCAACGGAGTCTGAGCCCTAGAAGGACCCGCCCCATATCATCTCTCCTGTCTCCTCTGTCTCCTGAGCCTAGTTGTCTCATCCTCCTCCTCTCCTCCTCCTCCCCGATCCCGCAGCCAATCCTCATGTCACCCTATCCAGACAGAGGAACCCACTAATCACTCCTGCCAATACTACTGGTAGTGCTAATCCTGTTTGTGTCATCGTGTCCCATGCCACATGTCTAGCCCTCATCTCTAGTCATGGATCCTAAAACACTCATCTCAGGGCCTCCCTATCTCCATCTCGATCGTATGGAATTAGCTCCCGATCGATCGATATCCGCAAAATCCTGTATACATCCTCCAGGGTGACTATCATCTCCCCCATCGGCAAATGAAAAGTGCAAGTCGTAGAGTGCCACCTCTTCGCCAATGCAGTCAACAATCCCATGTTCACCCGAAACTCAGGCACATACAAAATATGTCTCAATCCCATAGCCTCAATCGCAACTTGGTACTCGGCTATCAACTCAGGTTGCAACCTCTGAGTCGATGGGAATCTCTCTCGTGACTCCAGCATAGGCAAATACTCCTGTAGTCACACAAATCAATCATCTCAATCCTAGTGACACTCACTGTTCATCACAAAGTGTTGCTTCTATTCTAGTGGTACTCTTTGTTCATCACAAAGTACTACGTGTTTGGCACTCCCTGTTCATCACAAAGTGTTGCTCACATTTGCACTCACTGTTCATCACAAAGTGCTACTCATATTTTAGTACTCCCTGTTCATCACAAAGTACTATATCTTGGTACTCATTGTTCATCACAAAGTGCCTTGATCTATCTTATCCTAGGGCCTATGCTTGAGTGAATCCTCTTGAGTAGTTTCCTAATTGGCAACGTATGTTCTATCATAGAATTGTCAATCCTAGCCCTATTTGCTATCCTAGTTTTCCCTAGAGGACCTGCTTGAGTGTATCCTCTTAGCAGCTTATCCAATCGACAGCATATGTTCATCACAGAACTGTCGATTTGACCTAGAAGACACAAATTCACATTTTTGGACACAAACGCGTTTTCCTGACATAAACGCGCATTTATTACATTACCTAGCATGCATTAATGACAACAATAAATGCGTCAAAGTAAAAGGAGGTTTTGTGGTACTTACTGGCTCTCCTGCCTCTGCTAGCCTCTGGAATCGGCAAACACGGTCGAATCTGTGAACCAAAACTCTTGCTGCTGACTGATGCTGCTCTTTTCTCTCTCTGCACTCTAATCTCTTGGAGGTGTAGATGACAATGAGGATGTATTTCCCTCGTGGTCTATCTTATAGACTGCCCTAGCCCTCGTCTCCCGAGTTAGTCTTCTTTATCCCGTGACTCTGTCACTCTATCCGATCAATCCTTTCTAGCCTTTCTTTCTTATCGAGAGATTGTCTGCGATCTTTTCAGACATTTTTTCATCCAATCTCTCGAGGGGGCATATCATTCCCATCTTGGGGCAACTTTGTATCAGTTCATATTATCTTCTTTGAAACAATGCAACAAGCTGCATTGTCTCAAAGAGGGGCAAAATGTAGACACCTAGAATTGTCCAATCTAATTAAATAAATATCTTTATTTATTTAATTACTTTAGCATAATTCATCTATTAATTAAATAAATCCTTATTTATTTAATTAATTCATTTATCCTCTTTTAGCCTTATTTCTCATTTAGATAAATACATTTATTTATTTAAATTTTCCTTTTTCTAAATTAAATAAATATCTTATTTATTTAATTATCCCACTTCTTCTATTAATTAAATAAATCTTTATTTATTTAATTAATTCATTAACCTTTTCTACCCATGACACATGTCATTCATCTCTTAATTCATACACTACCTACCCCTTTCATTATTTTATTATTTCTTTTACCTACCCTCTAATCATAGCCGACCTCCTTTTACACCTCTCAATCTTATCCCTCCATTTCATATAGTGTCTTCTATATAAGGAGATGCTTCCTTCATTATCAAACCCCCCGTTGACTACTTGACTACACTACGCTTTTGAACATAGGCGATCCTACTTGCAACCACATTCCGTTCTTTGTTGAGCTCTTGTGCACATAAAATCTGAGAGCAAATATATCAAGCAAGATCAATGGAGATAGGAAAAATGGAGATCCAAACCCTATTGGACATGTGATGGTATAATCTTTGTGATTTCATTTGATTTGCATTGTCTTAGGTAATCTTCATATGTTATGGTGGATCTTTGTTGTTGTTAGGCTAGGGTTTTGTGGTTGAATTCATTTAGCCTTTCAATATCATTGTTATTGTTATCCATTTTCACCATAAACACCCCCTACCCCCTCTTTCTCTTTGTCTCTCTCCATCTCTCTCTCCACTTCTCTCCCCATCTCTCCCTTTCACGATCTCTATCGCTCTCTCATATCTCCTCTCCTCCCCCTTCCTACTTAGTAATAAAATTCATAGAGGAAAGATACTCCACACACCTCATCAAGAACTAAGATCCAAATATAGCTAACACAAAAACATATAAATTAGAAAGATAATCAAGATCCATTAGCAATAGGGAGAGAGATCTATACATATATTAAAATAGAGATAGACATGGAGATACAAATAAAGAGAGAGGAGAGGGATAAAGAGAGGTAGAAGAGATGCGTATATAGAGAGGGGGAGATAGAGATTTATAAAGATAAATATTCAAATAAGGAGAGATATAAGGGTCAAGAGTGATGAAGAGATAAAGAGAGGGAGAGATGGAAGGAGAAATAGAGAGACATAGACATACTTAGAAAATAGATAAATACATAAATAGAGATATAGATATTAAGGACTATGAAGAGAGAGGGAGAAAAATTGAAGGACAAGGATGGATAGAAAGAGGTAAGTATATCTAGATATTGAAAAGGAGAGAGGAAGATAGAGAAGAAAATGAAGATAAAGGAAGAGGGAGATGAATAGATATAGAGAAAGAGAGAGCCAAAGACAAAGACAAATATATAAAGAGATAGAGAAAAATGGATAGAGAGGGGTAAAGAGAGTTAGATACAAAAAGGAAGAGATAGAGAGATATAAAGGAAGAGGAATATCGATAGAGAGAGAGATGTAGATAGTGCAAGAGAGTGATAAAGAGAAAAATAGAGAAATTATAGATAGGGATAGATAGAGAGGGCCAGAGAAAGAGGGATATATATACATAAGGGCTATAGAGAAGGATGGAGGGAAAGAGCCAAATATGTATAAAGAGGGAGTAAATAAAGAGATCAAGGTAGAGAAAGAAAAATATACTTAGAGAGGGTGATAGAGGAAGAGAGGGAGAGGTAGAGTAATCATGTATAGAGGAATATATATAAAGATAGAGGGATATGTAGAAAGAGAGATTGATAGTGAAAGAGATAGAGATAGATATGGATAGAAAGTGATAGAGAGAGTAAGACAAATGGAGGGAGAGATGGAGTGAATAAGTGAGATTTAGAGATCTAATGAGATATAAATATACATGAAGATAGATCTATAGGGAAATAGAGATAAAGGGGATAAGACAAAGAGAGAAAGGAGGTGATAGAGACAAGTAATAAATATGTATAGGCAGGATAAGGTAGATGAGGTAGATAAATAGAGAGAAGAGATATTAGTAGAGAGATATAGAAATAAGGAGTGACAAGGATGGAGTGGGAGAGATAGGAGTAGAAAGAGGGAGACATATGCAGAGATGGATGTAACTTTGGAATTTATTTATCTAGATGGGATGAGAAAAGAAGTGAGATAAGTATAGAAGGAAGAGATAGATAAAAGATATTCATAGAAGTATAAATAGACAAGTGATAGATAAAGGAGGTGATAGGAAAAAAAAAATGAGACTTTGTATGCAAAATTTGTGAGTATTTAAAGTTTTAAAAATGAAGGATTAACTTAAAATGATTATAATTAATTTTTGGTCTATAATATAATAAAATTACCTTATCCATTTTATAGGTCTCTGAATTATCTTTCCAACGCTCGTGAAAGATTGAAACTTCAATAAGAAAAGCAAAAGTTATGCCCATTTTACTAAAGTATACTTTTTATGTTGAGCAAAACAGATATTCGATTTGGTATCGGAAATCCGATTTGAAAAAACATGAAATCACAAATCGGATATCCATTTATATCGGATATCCATTATTAATGGATATCCAATTTTTTGGTGAACCCAAAAAAAAAGTCAAAGCAAATTTTGGCGTATTTGGCAAAGTTTAAAACTTGTTTTTTCCCCATTGCCACTTTTTGGACCCCATGATCTTGCACATACCCATGTATATATGTTTGTATACATACATGTCTACCTTCTTTTCCTCTCTCTCATCTTCCTTCCCCCATCACCATCTCTATCTATCCTAAGCCCTAATTATCCTCCTTGAGTTCTATCTCATCTCTCTCCCCCTCACACTTCTCTCTTTGCCAAGTCTCTCACCCTTTTCTCCTTCTCGTTCTCTCTCTACCTCATGTATCTCTCTCTCTCTCTCTCTCTCTCTCTCTCTCTCTCTCTCTCTCTCTCTCTCTCTCTCTCTCTCTCTCTCTCTCTCTCTATCCTATTCTCCCCATCTCTTCCCTCCCTTTTCCTCTCTCCCTCCCCCTCTCCTTATCCTATTCTCCCTCTCTTCCTATCTTCTATTCTCTCTCTCTCTCTCTCTCTCTCTCTCTCTCTCTCTCTCTCTCTCTCTCTCTCTCTCTCTCTCTCTCTCTCTCTCCTTTTCCCAAAATCCCTCTCTCTCCCTCTCCCTCTCTCCTTTTCCCAATCTCCCTCTCTCGCCCTCTCCCCCTCTCCTTTTCCTAATCTCCCTCTCTCCCTCTCCCTCCATCCCCCTCTCCTCATCCTATTCTCTCTCTCTCTCTCTCTCTCTCTCTCTCTCTCTCTCTCTCTCAACCTCTCAACCTCTCTCTCCCTCTCTATCTTTTTATCTATTTAAACTCCTGGGTAAGTGCACCAAGATGGTGAACAAAAAGGGGGGTATAAGTGGCCACTTTTTTTCTGAAAATAGGTAAACCTGAACTTCAAAGAGCTATTTGAAGGTCATGCACTCAAAAATAGGAGTTGAAAAAACAATAAGAATTGTAGTACTTTGAATCTAGTTTCTAAACTACTAATTTTTTTTTTTATTGGATAATATTAAGAGGGTCAAACCTTTCACGCACGAAAAATTGTTCCTGATTTTTTCAAAAAAATATAACATAGCTGTTTTCGTGCGCTGCACAAAATATATAGTTCGATTTAGTATTTTGCAAAACCCTTTGGTAGGATGATATGTAAGAGTGAGATCTAGAAGTTGTGTATTTTTTTGTAATTTTTCGTCAAGTATTTTATTTTTTATGATTTTTGGAAGTGACCGCATCCTGAAAATTTGATACATGTTCGTGCGTTGGGCATAACTTGCATCAAAATAATCAAAAAAGCAAATTTTTTTTTCAAAGTGTATATAATCTAGTGTAGAACAATAATATATAATTTATTTTGAATTTGGTCAAGTATATCAAAATTTATTAAAAAAATGGTAGACATATGTTTGTGAGGACTGTCAAGGCACTGATAAAGAAAATTAAAGTTTACTATGCTAATGTTGTCCAAAAATTAAAAAATTTATATGGTCAGAAAACTAAGAAGATGTGTGAGATTATGGTGGTAATTTTAGAGATACCCATTTCATCATTTGTAAACCTGATGATGATGAAGTCAAGAAATCATGGTGGAGGATGAAAAAACGTGTAAATGAACAAAAAAGGGGGGAAAATGGGCTTGCAAGCCTTAGGGTCATTTTCCAACCCTCTTACCAAGGCAAAACCCGCACGGGTTATGAAGAACCAAAATTACTATTCACAGTTCTTCATAACCCGTACAGGTTATGAAGAACCAAAAGTACTATTCGCAGTTCTTCATAACCCGTACGGGTTATGAAGAACTAGAAACATTTTTTTGGTTTCACAAAACCCGTACGGGTTATGAAGACATAATAATGTATGCTTGTAATATTAGAATTTACTACACATGTTTTAGACATACCTAGATAATATGTGTTTTTGTATGTATATATGCATATTTATAGTTATATATACATATATTTATATAGATATATGTATATATTTTTGTATACATGCATGTACCTCTTCTTTTCCTCTCTCTCTCTCATCTTACTTCCCCCATCATTGTCTTTATCTATTCTGAACCCTAATTATCTTCCTTGAGTTCTATCTCATCTCTCTCCCGCTCACACTTCTCTATTTTTTTATTCTCTCACCCTTTTCTCCTTCTTGTTCTCTCTCTCTCTCTCTCTCTCTCTCTCTCTCTACTCATCTCCTCTCATCTCTCTCTCTCTCTCTCACACACACACACACACACACACACACAAACACACACACATTATCCTATCCTATTCTCACCCTCTCCCCCTTCTCTCTCTTTCTCTCTCCCCTCCCTCTCCCTCTCCCCCCTCTCCCTCCCCCTTTCATTATCTTAAATCTCTCTTTCTCTCCCTCTCTCTCCCTCTCCCTCTCTTTATCCTATTCTCCCCATCTCCACCCTCCCTCTCCCTTCCTCTCTCCCTCTCCCCCTCTCCTTTTCCCCAATCTCCCTCTATTTCCCTCTCCCCCTCTCCTTTCCCCAATCTCCCTCTCTCCCTCCTCCTCTCCTTCTCTCCCTCTCCTTTTTCCCAATCTCCCTCTCTCTCCCTCTCTCTCTCCCCCTCTCCTTTTCCCAATATCCCTCTCCCCATCTCCTTTTCCCAATCTCCCTCTCTCTCCCTCTCCCCCTCTCCTTTCCCCAATCTCCCTCTCTCCCTCCCCCTCTCCTTCTCTCCCTCTCTCCCTCTCCTTTTCCCAATATCCCTCTCTCTCCCTCTCTCTCTCTCTCCCTCCCTCTCTCCTTCACTCCTTCTCCCCCTCTCCCCCTCTCCTTTCCCAAATCTCTCTTTTTCCCAATGTCACTCTCTCTCCCTCTCCCTCCCCCTCTCCTTTTCCCAAATCTCTCTTTTTCCCAATGTCACTCTCTCTGCCTCTCCCTCCCCCTCTCCTTTTCCCAATCTTGCTCTCTCCCTCTCCCTCTCTCCCTCCCCCTCTCTCTTCTCTCTCCCTCTCTCCCTCTCTCCCTCTCCCCCTCTCCTTTTCCCAATCTCCCTCTCTCTCCCTCTCCCCCTCTCCTTTCCCCAATCTCCCTCTCTCCCTCCCCCTCTCCTTCTCTCCCTCCCTCTCTTCATCTCCCCCTCTCCTTTTCCCAATCTCACTTTCTCTCCCTCTCCCCCTCTCCTTTCCCCAATCTCTCCTTTTCCCAATCTCCCTCTCTCTCCCTCTCACTCCCCCTCTCCTTTTCCCAATCTATCTATCTCCCTCTACCTCTTCTTCTCTCCCTCTCTCCCTCTCCCTCTCCCCCTCTCAATCTCCCTCTCTCACCCTCTCCCTCTCTCTCCTTTCCCCAATCTCCCTCTCTCTCCCTCTCCCCCTCTCCTTTCCCCAATCTCCCTCTCTCCCTCCCCCTCTCCTTCTCTCCCTCTCTCCCTCTCTCCCTCTCCTTTTCCTAATCTCCCTCTCTCTCCCTCTCCCCCTCTCCTTTTCCCAATCTCGCTTTATCTCCTTCTCCCCCTCTCCTTTCCCCAATCTCTCCTTTCCCCAATCTCCCTCTCTCTCCCTCTCCCTCCCCCTCTCCTTTTCCCAATCTATCTATCTCCCTCTCCCTCTCTCCCTCCCCCCTCTCCTTCTCTCCCTCTCTCCCTCTACCTCTCCCCCTCTCAATCTCCCTCTCTCTCCCTCTCCCTCCCTCTCCTTTCCCCAATCTCCCTTTTCCCAATCTCCCTATCTCTCCCTCTCCCCCTCTCCTTTCCCCAATCTCCCTCTCTCCCTCCCCCTCTCCTTCTCTCCCTCTCTCCCTCTCCTTTTCCCAATCTCCCTTTCTCCCTCTCCCTCTCCCTCTCCCTTCCTCTCTCTCTCCCCCTCTCCTTCTCTCCTTCCCTCTCCCTCCCTCTCTTCATCTCCCCCTCTCCTTTTCCCAATCTCGCTTTCTCTCCCTCTCCCCCTCTCCTTTCCCCAATCTCTCCTTTTCCCAATCTCCCTCTCTCTCCCTCTCCCTCCCCCTCTCCTTTTCCCAATCTATCTATCTCCCTCTCCCTCTCTCCCTCCCCCTCTCCTTCTCTCCCTCTCTCCCTCTCCCTCTCCCCCTCTCAATCTCCCTCTCTCTCCCTCTCCCTCCCTCTCCTTTCCCCAATCTCCCTTTTCCCAATCTCCCTCTCTCTCCCTCTCCCCCTCTCCTTTCCCCAATCTCCCTCTCTCCCTCTCCCTCTCCTTCTCTCCCTCTCTCCCTCTCTCCCTCTCCCCCTCTCCTTTTCCCAATCTCCCTCTCTCTCCCTCTCCCCCTCTCCTTTCCCCAATCTCCCTCTCTCCCTCCCCCTCTCCCTCTCTCCCTCTCTCCCTCTCCCCCTCTCCTTTTCCCAATCTCCCTCTCTCTCCCTCTCTCCCTCTCCTTTCCCCAATCTCCCTCTCTCCCTCCCCCTCTCCTTCTCTCCCTCTCTCCCTCTCCTTTTCCCAATCTCGCTTTCTCTCCCTCCCCCTCTCCTTCTCTCCCTCTCTCCCTCTCCCCCTCTCCTTTTCCCAATCTCCCTCTCTCTCCCTCTCCCCCTCTCCTTTCCCCAATCTCCCTCTCTCCTTCCTCATCTCATTCTCTTCCTCTCTCCCTCTCTCCCTCTCCCCCTCTCCTTTTCCCAATCTCCCTCTCCCCCTCTCCTTTCCCCAATCTCCCTCTCTCCCTCCCCCTCTCCTTCTCTCCCTCTCTCCCTCTCCTTTTCCCAATCTCCCCCTCTCTCCCTCTCCCTCTCCCTTCTTCTCTCCCTCCCCCTCTCCTTCTCTCCCTCTCCCCCTCTCCTTTTCCCAAATCTCTCTTTTTCCCAATGTCCCTCTCTCTCCCTCTCCCTCCCCCTCTCCATTTCCCAATCTCACTCTCTCCCTCTACCTCTCTCCCTCCCCCTCTTCTTCTCTCCCTCTCTCCTTCTCTCCCTCTCCCCCTCTCATTTTGCCAATCTCCCTCTCTCTCCCTCTCTCCCTCTCCTTTCCCCAATCTCCCTCTCTCCCTCCCCCTCTCCTTCTCTCCCTCTCTCCCTCTCTCCCTCTCCTTTTCCCAATCTCCCTCTCTCCCTCTACCCCTCTCCATTTCCCAATCTCGCTTTCTCTCCCTCTCTCCCTCTCCTTTCCCCAATCTCCCTCTCTCTCCCTCTCCCTCTCCCTCCCCCTCTCCTTTTCCCAATCTATCTATCTCCCTCTCCCTCTCCCTCTCCCCCTCTCAATCTCCCTCTCTCTCTCTCTCCCTCCCTCTCCTTTCCCCAATCTCCCTTTTCCCAATCTCCCTCTCTCTCCTTCTCCCCCTCTCCTTTCCCCAATCTCCCTCTCTCCCTCCCCCTCTCCTTCTCTCCCTCTCTTCCCCTCCTTTTCCCAATCTCCCTCTCTCCCTCTCCCTCTCCCTTCCTCTCTCCCTCCCCCTCTCCTTCTCTCCCTCCCTCTCCATCCCTCTCTTCATCTCCCCCTCTCCTTTTCCCAATCTCACTTTCTCTCCCTCTCCCCCTCTCCTTTCCCCAATCTCTCCTTTTCCCAATCTCCCTCTCTCTCCCTCTCCCTCCCCCTCTCCTTTTCCCAATCTCCCTCTCTCTCCCTCTCCCTCCCCCTCTCCTTTTCCCAATCTATCTATCTCTCTCTCCCTCTCTCCCTCCCCCTCTCCTTGTCTCCCTCTCTCCCTCTCCCTCTCCCCCTCTCAATCTCCCTCTCTCTCCCTCTCCCTCCCTCTCCTTTCCCCAGTCTCCCTTTTCCCAATCTCCCTCTCTCTCCCTCTCCCCCTCTCCTTTCCCCAATCTCCCTCTCTCCCTCCCCCTCTCCTTCTCTCCCTCTCTCCCTCTCCCGCTCTCCTTTTCCCAATCTCCCTCTCTCTCCCTCTCCCCCTCTCATTTCCCCAATCTCCCTCCCCCTCTCCTTCCCTCCTTCTCTTCCTCTCTCCCTCTCCCCCTCTCCTTTTCCCAATCTCCCTCTCTCTCCCTCTCCCCCTCTCCTTTCCCCAATCTCCCTCTCTCCCTCCCCCTCTCCTTCTCTCCCTCTCCTTTTCCCATTCTCCCTCTCTCCCTCTCTCTCTCCCTTCCTCTCTCCCACCCCCTCTCCTTCTCTCCCTCCCTCTCCCTCCCTCTCCCTCCCTCTCCTTTCCCCAATCTCCCTCTCTCCCTCCCCCTCTCCTTCTCTCCCTCCCTCTCCCTCCCTCTCCTTTCCCCAATCTCCCCTCCCCCCTCTCCTTCTCTCCCTCTCTCTCTATCCTTTTCCCAATCTCCCTCTCTCTCCCTCTCCCTCTCCCTTCCTCTCTCCCTATCCCCCTCTCCTTTTCCTAGTTCTACATAGCCCATACGGGTAGAACTAAGGCCAAAACTTCTAGTTCTACATTACCCGTACGGGTTATGAGAAATTGTGAACATTGACATATAGGTTTCCATAACCCGTACGGGTTATGGGAAAATTGTTATATATTTTAGTCCCAAGGGCCTAAAAAATAGTATTGCAAGTTGTTTGAAGGCCCCACTGCTTTTGCACATGATTTTCTGGGACAGTAATGGTCAGGTTTTCATATTCTTTTGTCACTTTTGCTTTGGAATGATTGATTTTTAAGTTATTTTATAATTGTTACTTTAGATAATAATAAAATCATGATCATTTGTTGTTTTTTTGCTTTGATTATGATTTATTTGTCTTGTATTTTGGTTTTTTTTAAAGTTATTTTATTACTTTTACTTTAGATTATAACAAAATGATGATCATTTCTTGTTTTTTTGTTATTTGATTGTGGATTGTCATCATGATGTTATGTGTAGGACAATGGGACAGAATAAGAGAGGAGCAAATGAACAAAGAGAGGCAGCAAAGGAAAGACAAAGGGAGCGTATGAAGAGATTACGTGAAGGTATGTCATCTAATGCACCTAATGAAAGTGATGAACATTCAACAATTGAAATTGATATGATTAATGCACCAAATCAAAATGATCAACATACACCAATTCAAATACATATGATGAATGCACCTAATGAATGCAATGAACATACACCATTTGAAAATGATTCGGTGAACGCACATGTTAATGAAATTGAAGAAGATATACCATTTTAATTTGATGTGATCAATGCACATAATGCACCTAATGAAAACGAAGATCATGCACCAATCTTAACACCTCTTAGAATAATTTGTAGAAAACCAAAGTTCCTAATAGATATTGATGAAAATATTGTGAAGCCAATGCATGATAAAATTTCTGAAAGGACTTGTAGAAGAACGGTTAGAAGAATTTGGAATAACTATTTTGAAAACTTAAATCAAAGTGGAAGATGCCAATTAGTTGTTTAAATGATCAAAAATCTGAAATTTAGAGAGACAATGAAAATTTTGGGGTTAAGAACATCCGAAAATAATAGTGAAAGAACCATTGTGAGAAATCTTTTTGATGCATACCAAGCCATCGGTTCAAAATCATGCACTAAAGATGCTAATGTTACTCGTCGTGTCATCACATCAACCATAATGGGAAAGGAAATGAAAAAATCTTGTTTAATAAGCAAAACAAGCAAGTCATTAAGGATAAGTAGAACCACATTACACTATGCCTTAGCGAGGCGAGGGAAAATTGAGGATCCTAAGAATAATTCTCTTTGGGCATTCTCCGGTAGACTCCCATGCAAGGACAAGGTTGTTGTTGATGCACTAAGAATGTTAATTCAGATATTTTGGCATGACAACACAAGGGTTTCACCCAACCAAAGAGATGTTGTTAGAAGGTGAATTGGAATTAGTAATTGTGAGCCACATCCAAAACACTATTTAGATACAACTCAAACACAATTTTATGAAAGGTTTCTTCAAAGCTTTCCTCAGATTAAAATTAGTCAAAGATTTTTTGAGATGACAAAACCAATTTATGTTAAGATTAATCATGCACGTACTACATGTTGTTGTATGGTCCATGTTGAATTTTCCATGCATTAAGATATTTATCGCTATATCTGTTGTACTTTGCACACTAACAATGTTTTGCAGGAATGTGGTCTACAAGCACCTCCTAAGTCACCAAGAGAATTTATTTCAAGTGTGCTATGTAGACGAGATGATGGGTGCATTTATTATAATACGCTGTGTTTGAAAGGTTTTTGTCCTACATGTGGTGGTTTGCAACAGTTGCATAGATGCCTACATCTGGATAGCACACATGAAATTGGTAAGGAACTAGTTTCTATTGGAAAATATAAGTCAGTAACATATGGTGTTAAAGATGGAAAAGAATTAAAGAGGTGTGAGTTAGTGAAAAGGGATATATGCGTAGCTAATTTTATGAAGATGTTTCAAGAGAAACTAGTATATGAGTACATAGGTCACACACATAGAGCTAGATGGTTAGATGAGCAATTAAAGTTGTGTAAGGATACTTTCCCCCTCGGCACTATTGTCTTTGTCATTGATTTTGATGAGAATTATACACTAAAGCCACAAAATGAAGTACAATCTATGTATTACCACTCTACACAAGTTACAATTTTTGTACACATAGCATTCATGCATGCACATGATAGCGCCAAGGAGGACATAAAGGTTATAAGAGAATATCACTTCTATATCAGTGATTATCATACACATTCCTCAGAGTTCATGCAAGGATGCTTTACAGTCTTCTATGATAGTTTAAGGGAAAGAGATATAAGATACAACCAACACTTAATATGGTCGGACAATTGTACCGCACAATTCAAGAATGCAAGGATGTTCTATTGGTTGACTAGGATGCATGTGACAAGTGGTGTGAAACATTTTTGGAATTTCATTGAGGTAGGGCATGGAAAGGGAGAGCATGATGGTGTGGGAGCATGTGTGAAAAGAGCTCTTACCAGAGAGGAATTGAAGTACAAAGGTGGTGCAATGTTAATAGATGCAAAAACAATTGTGCAATGGTGTAGCTCTACGATGGGACCAGGTAATGCAAATAAGTCTATGGTTTCTAGATATTTTTGGTTAATAAGTGAATCTAACATTGAAAACTATCTAGATTGTTGTACACTTACTGGATCAAGTGACATGCATTCATTTAGAAGTTCAAATGCAACATCACTAGTTATTTATACTAGACATATTGCATGCTTTTACTCTTCGTGTATGCATTTTTTGTGGGATGAATGTGAATCAAAAGAGTGGGTTGACCAATGGTCTTGTAGACCTTTGCAAACCCTAGATACATATCAACTTCCTAGAGCACTACAAATGAACCGGATTGAAGCATCAGTGGATTTTGACCATGTATCAGACATAGTTGAACCAGGTAACTTAGGTTGCAATGTGCTACAATTTTAAGCTTAATTTATTAGTATTAACTTATGCTGATTTTGGTATTAACTTATATCCTTCTATTAAATGCAAGTCATGTATATGCAATTATTGCGGACGAGAACAATGAAGAAGGAACAGATTACTTTTTGTGTCGTTGTATTGAGGCCAAAAAGAAATTGACTTCTACAGTGGTTGATGGACAGGATATTGAGTACCCAATAGGATCCGTTCTTGTGACAGGGACATGGCTTAGAAGGTACCACGTTGTTGTGTCGAGTTGTATTGAAACCTCTTAAACTCATTTATTTAGCAGTCATTGTATTGATTTTGGCATTATTCTTCTATAAAATGTAGGTACCCTATCAAAAATTCTAATGCCTGGTTGTTTGAGGACTTTGAGACACATAGACATATTATTCATTACTCAAACCTTCTTGTTGCAACAAATATTCATTTGATTAAATATCGTGGTAGACCTCTTAACAAGGATTTGTGGAAAGTTCGTGAATCAGACCATGAAGCAATACTTGAGACACTAAGGGTTAGAGCTGGTCCAGAAGGTTCAGTTGATTGATTTTGGGCCATCTAGAAGAATAATTCTACAATATGGTAGAATAATTTTGATAATTTTGTATATATCTTTTGTGAAACGTTGTAACTTCGCTTTTTTGGATGTGCTCTACATGCATATGAGCTGTAATATACATATGAGCTATAATGTGCATATGTAGATGCCAAATTTTGTATATAAATATATCAATGAGTTGTAATGTGCATATCTAGATGCTAAATTTTGTATAAAAAAACAACAATGAGTTGTAAACTGCATATCTAGATGCTAAGTTTTGTATAAAAAAACAACAACGAGATGTAATTTGCATATTTAGATGCAAAATTTTGTAAATATAAACAGTAATGAGCTTGATAGTTTATATAAGATGGCAAATTTTATATATGAAAGTGTCCATGGGGCTGATTTGCAAATTTCAATATGAATATGCAATTTTTTTTTCCAAGTGTTTTGGGAAAGTTTTGAGTTATTATTGAATTACCCGATTTGAAGGGCTAGTATGAATAGTCCGAATCTGAGATAGGATTTTGGTAGGCAGTGACAACATGACCCCATACATTCAAACGGATCATCCATAAGTGCCACGGTCTCCAAGTTACGCTATGTCAAAGTTTGACCATTTTTTCCACTTTGAGCGCTCAAGGGAAAACGTCGCTACGAGGTGGCTCGTAATGATTGGACATCTTGGGGAGTGAGACAAGGGCACACCTAGCATAAACCCAGCCACCCGGATGCGCTCACGCTGACAATTCATTCCCACAACAAGCAAAACAAAAGATGCACTATTGTGCCACCTCTCACTCACAGCTTTTGACAGTTTTTGATGCAATAGAAAAAATCTCACCATAAGAAAATGGAATCGAGTTGCCCAAAACTGAGATAGGATTTTGGTAGGAAGCGACAACATGACCCCATAGGTTCAAACTGATCGTCCATAAGTGCCACGGTCTCCGAGTTATGCTACGTCAAAGTTTGACCGTTTTTCCGCTTTGAGAGCTCAAGGGAAAACGTCGCTACGAGATGGCTTGTAACGATCGGACGCCTTGGGGACTGAGACAAGGGAACACCTAGCATAAACCTAGCCACCCAGATGCGCTCGCGCTAACGGTTCATTCCCACGACAAGCAGAACGAAAGATGCAATATTTTGCCACCTCTCACTGACAGCTTTTGACGGTTTTTGATGCAACAGAAAAAATCTCACCATTACAAAATGGAATCGAGTTGCCCAAAACTGAGATATGATTTTGTAGGCAGTGATAACACAACCCCATAGGTTCAAACGGATCATCCATAAGTGACACGGTCTCCGAGTTACGCTACGTCAAAGTTTGACCATTTTTTCTGCTTTGAGTGCTCAAGGGAAAACGTCGCTACGAGGTGGCTCATAACGATCGGACGCCTTGGGGAGTGAGACAAGGGAACACCTAGCATAAACCTAGCCACCCAGATGCGCTCGCACTGACAGTTCATTCCCACGACAAGCAAAACGAAAGATGCACTATTTTGCCACCTCTCACTGACAACTTTTGACGGTTTTTGATGCAACAGAAAAAATTTCACCATTACAAAATGGAATCGAGTTGCCCGAAACTGAGATAGGATTTTGTAGGCAGCGATAACACAACCCCATAGGTTCAAATGGATTGTCCATAAGTGCCATGGTCTCTGAGTTAAGCTACATCAAAGTTTGACCATTTTTTCCACTTTGAGTGCTCAAGAGAAAATGTCGCTACGAGGTGGCTCGTAACGATCAGATGCCTTGGGGAGTGAGACAAGGGCACACATAGCGTAAACCCAACCACTTTAATGTGCTCACACTGACAATTCATTCCCACGACAAGCAGAACAAAAGATGCACTATTTTGCCACCTCTCACTGACAGCTTTTGACGGTTTTTGATGCAACAGAAAAAATCTCACCATTACAAAACATAATCGAGTTGCCCAAAACTGAGATAGAATTTTGTAGGAAGTGATAACATGACCCCATAGGTTCAAACGGATCATCCATAAGTGCCACGGTCTCTGAGTTACGCTACGTCAAAGTTTGACCATTTTTTCCACTTTGAGTGCTCAAGGGAAAACATCGCTACGAGGTGGCTCGTAACGATCGGACACCTTGGGGAGCAAGACAAGGGCACACCTAGTGTAAACCCAACCACCCAGATGCGCTCGTGCTGATGGTTCATTCCCATGACAAGCAGAACGAAAGATGCACTATTTTGCCACCTCTCACTGACAACTTTTGACGGTTTTTGATGTAACAAAAAAAATCTCACCATAAGAAAACAGAATCGAGTTGCCCAAAACCGAGATAGCATTTTGTAGGCAGTGATAACACAACCCCATAGGTTCAAACGGATCATCCATAAGTGCCATGGTCTCCAAGTTACACTACGTCAAAGTTTGACTATTTTTTCCGCTTTGAGTGGTCAAGGGAAAATGTCGCTACGAGGTGGCTCGTAATGATCAGACACCTTAGGGAGTGACAAAAGGGCACACATAGCGTAAACTCGACCACCCGGATGCGCTCGTGCTGACTGTTCATTCCCACAACAAGTAGAATGAAAGATGCACTATTTTGCCACCTCTCACTAACGGCTTTTGACGGTTTTTGATGCAACAGAAAAAATATCACCATAAGAAAACGAAATCGAGTTGCCCGAATCCGAGATAGGATTTTTTAGGAAGTGACAACATGACCCCATAGGTTCAAACAAATCATCCATAAGTGCCACCTGGACGCGCTCGCGCTGACGGTTCGTTCAACTCTTCTTTTATAGGTGATGAAATGATGAACTTCACTCTATAAGCATGAAATGTCTTAATTGGTTCTTGAAATGATGAACTTCACTCCATAAGCACGAGTTTATGAAATAATAACTTCACTCCAGTCTCTTCATGCATGAAGGACTCAAATCAAATTCACTCAATCAAAATACAGAATATCAGCATTACCTGTATCAGTACTTGGGTATACACAATATGAGCAATAGATAGTTTAAAAGTATATACCATATGAGTTACAAGTAATGAACAAATTGGATCACATTTCAAGACATATACACAACTAACAAATTTGATCACATTTCAATAGCAAATAACTAAGTTTCAAGAATATCATGTTTCATGTATATCAATGAACAAATTGGATCGAATATCAAGTTTCATATATATCAAAATGAACAATAATCATGTACATATATCAAAAAATGGCATAGATGCCAAATCAATAATAGTTACAAAAATGTGGCATGTGCCATGTCTGTCAAAGTCGATATATACATATACAAATGTCTAATATATAAAAAATTGGCCCTTCAATGACCACAACTATAACTATATGTCTCTATCCATATCTATGACTGTGGCGAATCATCAAAATCGAGCTTCTTCGAAGCAGTACATGGCTGCAAAAGGACAATTCAAATGTCTAATCAGATATATTTTCTCAATATAACATCAAAATAACTAAATACTAAACTCTAAATTGTTTGAAGTTGAAATGTTGATTACCTCATCTTTGTCTTCTACAATTCGGTGAGGCTGCGAATCCGTGGGATGTCCTGCAGGAGGCTGTAACTGGTAAAACAACATTAATACATGTTAATGACATATATGTCAAATAACACATAATAACTAAAAATGAATAGACTAAAAAACTAAAGCATACCGGAGCCTCAGATGGATGTGTTGTGGTCGTAGAAGGCAAAGTCACAGATGAACCAGTTACGACCATTTCCTATATCCATGGTAAGTGATCCAAAAGGAGTTAACTAGACGGTTTCAACTATGTTGTGCACTTAGTGAAAAGGAGTTGATCTAAGACAGACATACCTTTTGCCTTGGTCATGTTGGATCCCATAATATACGTGTAGGACTTCTACTGAAATGGAATGGTAGAATAACAGTAGGAAGTTTGCAAGGGGCCTGTAATAGTTTAAAGACAATCATACAAGTTAATAACCCAAAGTTGTTGACAAACTAGATAAAACAAATATTTTTAACATATGTAGAAAAAATGCACACCGAAGCCTCGTATAGTTCTCCTGTAACCTTAGGAGGCCTTGTCGAATCTGATGCAGCTATTACCATTTCCTGTATGAAAAATGATAACATATGATATAGACATAAAAGGATTTAGTTATTTTGAACAAGCAAGAATGCAATCCAAAGTGAATATAAAGATATCACCTCTTCCCTCTGTTGAACCTCATCGACATCAGGTGCATTCATTAATTCCGTAAACCCCATATGTTTCTGTATATAGAACAAGTAAATTAAGTGCATTAATCAATATCTACATATACATGTTTAATCATAATACGTTTTAACAATTGAATTTAAATTATAGTGAATTACCTTCTGTCGTTTAGGTGTCCGAGAGGATATCTTTTTCTGCCTCGGAGTGCTAGAGGATGGCTTTCTCACACGAGATGTCCTCGAGGCAGGTGGGGTAAACTAATGGAAAAAAATTAACATAAGGGAAAAGAGCATGTATTTAATATATCACTTAAGTAAAAAATATATAAATCTAAATGGTACCGCATAGCTATCTTGGCAAAAGTCAATGGTTGAAAGCGTGATATCATCAAGTTGGGACATCTCGGCCACTAATAAGCCCTACAAAATATCAAGTAATGATACATATAATTAACAAAATATATTTTGAATCCAATGTATTATTATATTTTTAACAAATTTACAAATCTTTACCTCTGGTGGCGAAACTACTCGTGACCGTGGAGTCGACTGAACACTATGTGGTGTACTCCCACCGCCTGTTGCACCCTACAATGCATTTTATTTATATGTCACTTTAAATTGTTCTAAAAATAAAAATTCATTTCTTTTTATAAGATTTAGTCACTTAATTGATAACATGTCATAAACAGAATTAAACGCACCTGTGTCTGATAGAGAGGGTACAACATATTGAGTAGTTTGTCAGTGAGGACCACATCCTCTACAATGGAAGCATGGCATCTACTCCCACAACATGTACATGAATGAGATGTCCCACCATCCTCGTCTGCGTCAATGTCTACACCAAAACATACACCCTGGCAGGTGGGGCACATATGCTGAATGGGTTGGCTCGTGCCAAATGATGCATGAGGTGTTGCTAATGAAGGAGATGCCACCGAGGAAGGAGGTGCTACTAATGAAGGAGGTGTCATTGATGAAGGAGGTGTTGTAGGTGTTGGTACATCCTCTTCTCCGACCAGCTGTGTCCCATGCTGAACAATGACATAAGTCAATGATGTAGCTGCCTGAAGAGTCTGTAATTCCATAGACTCCTTCAAGGATATAGGGACAGTGACATGAACCATGGATTTAGGAGTTCTATGCCTCCTATGTTGTGGATCTACCACCCTATGGGCCCCAGGTCTATCTTGCGCAGAGCCTCTCCCTCTACCCTGAAATTGTCGGATGTCAAAGTAATTCGGCTTCTCGCTGAGGATAAACTCACAATACAACTTTCTCAAAAAAATATAGAGGCACCTCCCAATTATTACAAGGTGGTTGGTCAAAGACCATATACCACCTATCCCAAAAAGCATCTTTCAACCTAGCATGAACACACCAATGTATAGGAAACTGAGTCATATTTAGTTCTAGGTTGTTACTGGTAACAGGATCGGTGAAAAGAGCACATATGTTAGCTTTAACTATGCCCTTTTTCTTCACTTCATCATATGACAACCCATCCGCATAAAATGCTCGACATCTATCCCTCCATGAACCCCATTTCGTAACCTCCCTAGATACCTCATTTGCACTATTAGCCATTGTTTCTAGTGTTCTGGCAAGGGTCGAGTGGTGCTCAAGCTTAGAGATCCTCAACCTATTCACCAAAATAGAAATTTGGGCACTATTTTGTGTAAGCCGATTGATGAGATCCTCTTGTGTGGCATCTACATGATCTAATGGAGGACGTGGAGGGTTTCGGGGTGGTGGTGGTTGTTGAGGAGCAACATTTTCAGGGTTTTCTTTTTTCTCTTGTGCAATGTTAACAGGGTTTTCTTGTGTTGCTTGTGCAGGAGGAGGTCTTTGTTGTCTATTTCATTTTTGGGGATTGCTTGAAGAATCTGACATCAAATTAATAAAAACAAAACTTAAATCAATTAAAAAACCCTAATTTCATTAAAATGCAAAGAAAAATAATCAAACAAATCAAATCTTACCTGTTCAACGGGGTGCCATTGTTGAAAATTGCTTTTGATGACAAGAAAATAAAAAATTGTTGCAAACCCGTGCGGGTTCGATGCTCTTTTTTGCTTCTCCTTGCTGTTGTTCCACGGGTTTTGGCGTTGAAAATGGCCAAAACTCATGGCCTAAATAAAAGAAATATGTTTCTCAAAACCCGTACGGGTTTTGAGAAACTTTAAATTTTTTTATTTAAAAAAAATGTTCCTCAAAACCCGTACGGGTTTTGAGGAACTTTTGGTTTTTTTAATTGTTTTTTATCTAGGCTTGGTAAGGCTTGGTGTTACCAAGCCTAGCACGTTTTTGAAATTTTAGAACCCGTACGAGTTATGAAAAATTTTGTTTTTTTTTGGCATGTGGCCACTTTTTTGTTCACCATCTTGGTGCACTTACCCTCCTCACTCTCTACCTCTCGTGCTCTCTAACTCTTTCTCTCTCAGTCCCTCTCTCCATCTCTCTCTATCTCTTTCACTCTAAACCCCCTCCCTCCCTCTCTCTCTCTCAATCTCCCCTCCCTCCCTCTCTCTCTCTCAACCTCCCCTCCATCTCTCTCTCTCTCTCTCAACCTCCCTTTCTCAACCTCTCTCTTTCTTGAGCTCTCAACCTCACTCTTTCTCCTCTCCCTTCACCCCCCCTCTCTCTCGAGTGTAAAAACCTTGATCAATTTTTTACCACTATAGATGTTGCAACACTCTCTCTATCTTTATCCATAGTATCAAAACCTCGATCAAGTTTTGGTCACTATAGACTCTCCCTCTATCCTTGTCTATAGTAGCAAAACCTTGATCAATTTTTTACCACTAAAGATGTTGCAATACTCTCTCTATCTTTATTCATAGTATCAAAACCTCGATCAAGTTTTGGTCACTATAGACTCTCCCTCTATCCTTGTCTATATTATCAAAACCTTGATTGGGTTTTGGTCACTATAGACATTGTGACACTCTCCTTCTCTTTCTCTTTGTCTATAGTGTCAAAAGCTCAATTAGGTTTTGGTCACTATAGATGTTGCATCTCTCTCTCTCTCTCTCTCTCTCTCTCTCTCTCTCTCTCCACAGTGTCAAAACCCCAATCAGGTTTTTGTCACTATAGGTGGTTTCATAAATACCAAAAAAACACATTTTTTAGTGAAGAACCCATTGTAACCATGTATTCACCCATGACATTCTTGGATAGTGTAAGAAAATAGCTTTGTTTCTTAAAAAATTGAGATAGGTTATTATAGAGAGGCCTCACATGACCCTATGGGTTCAAACAGATCATTTGTATGTGCTCCAAATTCTAAAAAATAGTCTATCAAAGTTTGATAATTTTTTTAACTCAAGGCACTCAAGAGATAGCATTGTGACGATATGGCTCTAGATGTTTCAGAAACTTGGAAAGCCAACTAAGACCATGCCTAGCATAAAATTGCCTACTTAGACATACTTGTGCCGATGGTTCATGGATATGACAAATAGAACAAAATTTAACCAATCTTACAACTTTACATTGTGTGCAACTAACAAAATTTGCATCAACAGAGGAATTGTTGCCCTAAGAAAATGGCTTTGAGTCTTCAAATATTGAGATATGTTATTGTAGAGGGGCCTCACATGACCCTGTAAATTCAAACAAATAATTTGTATGTGCCCCAAATTTTAAGAAATAGCTCGTCAAAGTTTGACAACTTTTTGAACTTAAGGTACTCAAGAGATGTCGCCACAACGGTATGGCCCTAGAAGTTTGAGCAACTTGGGAAGCCAACCAAGACTATGCCTAGCATAATAATTCCTACTCAGACATGTTCGCGTTGATGGTTCATGAATATGACAACTTTTGATAGCTTTTGACAACTTTTGATAAATTTTGACATGACAACTTTTGACTACTTGTGAATCATTTTGACAAATTTTGAACCTAAGTCATTTGTAAGGAATCTAACTCTATCCAAATGAATCTAGATCATGAATGATTCAAAATGAAAAGGACAATGAAATTTGACAAAAATGATCATAAAATTTGGTGGTTGCACAAGACAACCAAATTTAACACTTGGAATTTAGATAATACCAATTTTTCGTTCATAAGTTCCATTTAATTTCAATATCATTAATCCATAACATACTAAATTGTTTATAACTCAACCATTCATAATTGAATATACATTATTCATAAGTTGTTCAAAACATAACCATTCTTATTTGAATATACATTATTCATAACTTAACCATTCTTAAGATGTTCATGAATTGTTCAAAGTATGAAGATTGCACACAATGAACAAATGAGATCAAATATCACCTTTTCTATATCCAAATATAGAATAAAAATTTACAAAAATGTGGCATATGTGCCAACTCAACAAAATGTACAAAAATGGCATAAGTGCCAACTCAATAAAATGTACAAAAATGACATATGTGCCAACTCAATACAGGTTTTACAAACAATGGCATATGCCATCTCAAGATCGATATACAATGGCCACAACTAACAATATATTATTCTAACAAATCCTATATTTGTGGTAGATCATCAAAATATAGCCTCCTTGAAGTACTATGTGGCTCTGTAGATGCCCGCAGAACAACAATTCAAACAACAAAATAGATTACTTATGTCAATAATAATTTATAGTTATCAAATTAACATCAAAATAACTATATTGTACTATTATTTCTCTACAATTTAATTGTTTATTACCTCATGTTGTAGTTTTTTTTCTGAAATGCATTCTAAAAATGATTGTCCCCTTTGGTGATCAAGAGTCCTACCAAATTGATGAGGTAGAGGATCTATGTCATGCTCATATCGCGAAAGGGGATACACTAGTTAAAATACAATTGATACAATATAATTGACAAAATAATATAAACTATAAATATATCTACTTCTATCTAAACAAATATTTACAATATAGAATAAATGTGTACTAAAGGCTTTGTTTGTTCTCATGTTTTCTTAGGAGGGGTCATCATTGATGAAACAAGTATCGATGTTCCCTGTATGTAAAATGATAAGATTGTAATTCAGAATGAATGCACAAGTGCATATAATCATAAAATTGAGAAGAAGAAAAAAATGTATGCCTCTTGCATCTCTTCTTTCAATGCATCATCAAGTACATTCATTATTCTTGTAAATGATCCTAGTCGTCGTTGTACATGTACAAGAAAAAATGTTAGACTCAATCAATCTAGATGTACGTGAATAAACATTATACATTTGAAAAAATAAAATATTTGTATCATGCTACAATAACTCATGTAATCTCTTAAAAATATTATATCTTGATTAAAATTGCTCTTAATTGCCTTTTTCTAATTAGGTGTCCTCGAGAATGAACTTTGCAAAGGAGGAACCTCAACCACATGTGACTTACCCTAAAAGAGTAACATAGTTAATATACACCAACATATAATGCTATAATATAAGTTAACTTAATAACAATTCACATGAGATGCATAATCAATACAAATTGTAAACAAGATGTGTACAAATAAGAATACCATGTATAGCTCTACAAGCCAAATGAAATGGCCATAATGGTGACATAATGAACCTGTGAAATCTGGTCCATAGTCAACACCTGTCAAACCCCACACAAATTTACATTAGAAAGTTAATATGCATTATTAAACATTAATTTTAATTCAAGATCTTATTCTATTTTGACATGAACTATAATTGTTTTACCTCTGGTGAAGATATAGGTGCATGAGTTGTGGCAGGAATGGTTGATGGCATACCAAATTTGCTGCTACATCCTGAAATGCATAATGTTTACATTAGTTTAATTTGACCTATAATTAAAAATCTATTTAAATTTGGAAATCTAAATTATTTAAAATAAATAACACATTATAAATTCAAATCAGCATACCTGAGTAGCAAAGGATTGCTCCATTAAGTTATTTGTGAGCATCACGTAATCTAGTTTGCTAGCCTAACAACTAGCCCCACAAAATGTGCACTCATGGAAAGTATCTACCCCATAGCACACATCGTAGTAGGTGATGTACTGGTGATTGCTAGGCACATTGGAAGTAGATGGTCTAGTTGTAACACCATTTTTTGTTGTTGCACCATTGTTTGGGCCAAGAGGTTGGGATAACTATGTCCCATGCTATATGATGGTGTTAGTTAATGTGGAAATTGCTTGAAGAGTCTCCAACTCTATAGATTACTTCAATGCTATAGGGACCATCATGTGTACAAAGGGTTTCACAACTAGTGGAACCTTATTTTGGGGGTTTTATACTCGTTGAGCCCCCGGTCTATCCTGGCCAAAGCCTCTACCTCTACCCTAGAAATCCCTCATATCAAAATAATTAGGTATCTCATTAAGGATGAACTTGCAGTGTAATTTTCTAAAAAAATATAAAGGCACCTCAAGATTATTGCAAGGAGGTTGGTCGAAGACCATCCACCACCTATCCCAAAAATGTGTTTTCATGGCCATGTGATTGCACCAATGTATAGAAAACCCCTTTGAATTAAGAGGTAGGGTCTCGTGGGTTCAAGGATCTGTGAAAAGAGCACATATTTGTGCTTTGCTTATTTCTTTATCTTTTATTGCATCATATGAGAGACCCTATGCATGAAATTTGCGACATGAATTTCTATATGCATCCCATTCAATCACTTATTTAAGAACTTTGTCCACACTTTCCACCATTGTTTCTAAGGCTATGGAAAGGTTTGCATGGTGTTGGTGTTTTGATGCTTTTAGTCTAGACACTATATTACAAATGGTAACTCTATTTTGTAGCAAACGATGTAGTAAATCCTCCTGTGTGGTTTGGGAAATGTTTATCAGAGGTTTACAAGGCATATTTAGTTGAGGGGGATTGTGTTATTGAGCATCTGATATCAAATTTAAAAAATAAAATCAAATTAATAAAAAAAATAAAAATGATAGCACAAACGAACCATAAACTTACCTTTGTAATGACATGACATCTTGATTTTCCTGATAGAACCAAAACTACGATGGGTTTTTGCACACTTTATCTTAGGGTTTATGCATTTTTGGTGGAGGTCATGGGTCAAAATGATCGAGTCTTCTTTTTCTAAAAAAATATAATTAGAATAACCCGATCAGGTTATGGTTTGGATTTTCCTAACCGTAACCCAATAGAGGTATGTTCATTTTTAGTGTTTTTTGAGTACGTGGCCACTTTATTTTTCACCATCTTGGTGCACTTACCCATAGACTAACTATTACTAAGGGAGTTACATCCCTTCATTGCCTATCATTCCTTCTACACCATATCTAGCTACTCCTCAAAAGAGAAATGTTTATAACCTAAATCCTTAGCAGATACATTGACCTAGGTGGGGATGAATTCAATAAGATACTTTTGTTATTTATGACCTTGATGCAAGAGGCTACTTTAAGTCGTGGAAGGATAAAAGCACAAAACTGTGTCACATTTCCAGCCAACTTATCAACACAAGTGAATTTAAGTAATTCTAACTAAAAATTATTTTTATTCAAACATATGGTCTATAGAGGTTCATTATAGCTAGCTTATATATGAGACACAACTTTTCCAATTGGAATAGTCTACAAAATATATATTTTATACCACTTTGGGTCTAATTAAGGGAAAAAAAATCTTTTTTGAAAAAATTGATGTTTCAACAACTCCTACTCTTGTAAATAATATTTTATTTGAAATGGAAAAATACACTTTTATAGATCTATAAGTGAATTTTCTAAAATATGTGACTTTTAATATTTTAATTAGTTTTTTATATTTTATATTTTAATTTTATTGAAAGTAGGTCATCAACACTAAAATATAAGGTTGATTATCATGTAAAAGAAAAATACCAAAATTTATTTAAAATTTTTGAAAAAAATAAATGCACTAGAGAAAAGAGTCTATGTCAAGACGATATATTTTTTTTCTAATTTGGATAAATAATTAAGAAAAAAGGTGATGCCAAATGGAAAGAGTAATATTTCAATACACACAAATTTTAAATTTATTGAAAAATATATATACATAAAAAATAGTTAAGAATATATTTTTGCACTAAACTTTCAAGCTATCAATATACACAAAAAATTGAATAAAAAAAGCTAAAATTTACTATATAAAGTGTGACACCTTGTGTAACTTCAATTTCAGCATTTTATCAACAACTAAATTATAGTGTTTACTTTATAAGAAAGTACATTCAAATAAATTTTTAAATTTTTTTTTAAATTATAAACATAAAATACACAACAGAATATAAATTTTATTAGTTTAAATCATTTCAAAACTCAAAACATATATTTCACTTTCTATTGATTCAATTTAAAAATTTGAATCAGCATTGGCCATTTCCTTTATAAAAATGTGACACAACTTTGTCCTTTTACCTGGAAACTACATCACTCTTTTCCTTCACCTTATAGTACTCCATCTCCTACTACAAAACTTGAATGGTGAGGGTTATGTTCTTTACCGAATTCCCATAGTAATCCATCAACTCTTTTATGTTACTCATGACGACCTCCTAATTTTCTTTCAATTTGGCCACTTCTACTTCCAATTTGGGGTTCTTGGCCTCTTGCTTAATGATTTGAATTTATTTTGCTATATCCCTGTAGATCTCAAAGGTTTCAACCATAATTCTAGGTTTTTCCCAAGCCCTATCGCCAATTTTTTCATTTAGCCATACTTAAGCTTTCTCCAAAACTAGATTTTCCAACACCTAAATTTTGCATTTGGCTTGGTGAATTTGTATCATTTTCCACTTTGAGGCTCAATTTTTTTGTTGTAGCTAAATATAGAGGATGCATGGTGTCTAGGTTGGTTTGAAAAAGGGTACCTCCTTTGGCTCAATGTTGTCCTCTCTAAGGAGCAAGGGGAGCGGGGGGTTTACTAAGGGACTTTTTTTGTTAGGAGAATTAGAATGGTAAGAGGAGTTGGAATCATACCTAGAGGATTCCTCACTAAGCTCTATATCTAGCACAAATGAATTATCTAGGGGCTCAGAAATACAACTTGAGGGTTCAAAGAAACTCACCAATTTTTCTTAGGAAGCCTCAATGGTGAGGTCAACCATAATGTTTGGGGAAAAGGAGTTTGAATTAGAGGTTGGATTAGCATAATAAGTAGTGCATAGGGTGGGGAGTATAGGGTAACAGTGTTGCGTGAGAATGGAGGGTTAACAGGATAAAAGTACAAAGTTGTGTCACACTTTTATAAAGGAAATGGCCAATGCCAATTCAACTTTTTAAATTAAATCAATAGAAAGTGAAATATATGTTTTGAATTTTGAAATGATGTAAACTAATCAAATTTATATTCTTATGTCTGTTTTAAGTTTGTAATTTTAACAAAAATTAAAAAAATTATTTGAATATAGTTTTTTATAAAGTAAACACTATAATTTAGTTGTTAAAAAAATGTTGAAATTGAAGTTATACAAGCCACCACACTTTATTTAGTAAAATTAACATTTTTTTCTTGAATTTTTTTTGTATATTGATAACTTGAAACTTTAGTGCATGGATATATTGTTTACTATTTTATATAAATATATATTTTTCATTAAATTTGAAAAGTTGTGTGTGCTGAAATATAACTGTTTCCGATTCCCACCACCTTTTTTCTTAATTATTTATCCAAATCATAAAAGAATTATATCATCTTGACATAGATTCTTTTCTCTACTGCATCATATTTTTTCAAATTTTTTTAATAAATTTTAGTATTTTTCCTTGACAAGTTAATCAACCTTATATTTTAGTGTTGATGACCTACTTTCAATAAAAATAAAATATAAAACATAAAAAACTAATTAAAATATTAAAATATATATATTTTGGAAAAATCACTTATAGATCTATAAAAGAGTACTTTTACATTTCAAAAAAAATATTATTTATAAGAGTAGGAGTTGTTGAAACATCGAGTTTTATTTTTTTTGTAATTAGACCAAATGTAGTATAAAATATACATTTAGTAGGCACTTCCAATTGGAAAATTTGTGGCCCATATATAACTTAGCTATAACGAATCTATATAGACCATATGTTTCTAAAACTAATTTTTAGTTAGAATTACTTAAATTCACTTGTGTTGATAAGTTAGCCTGAAACGTGACACAGCTTTATGCTTTTACCCAACAATTATAGACTTTTATCATGAAGAAATTGTACAACAAAGGATTAAGGTAACATGTCAAATCATCTGAATGAATTCAATACATTAATCAACCAATCAATTTCTATGAAGATAAATTTGGATGATGATATCAAGGCTATATTATTATTGTGCTTTGTACTCGATAGCTAAGAAGTATTGATGGCAATTAATAGTTCAATGTATGAAAAGCTAGGAAGAATTTTAAAATTTGATGATGCTATCAGGACTCTCCTGAGTGAGGATACGAGGAGGAAGAATCAAGGAAATTCCTCAGGAGATGCTTTCATATTTGACAATACAAGGAGAGCCCAAGAAAGAGGTAAAAATAATAAAAGAAGAAGATCTAAATCTAATAAGAGATCTAAGTCTAAAGGTAAAACTATAGGTTGTTGGTTTTGTGGCAACTAAGGACACACAAAATATAATTGTTGGTAATATTATAAGAAGGTGAAAAATTAGTCAAAGGAAAATGAAGTTAACACTACTAATGAAGATGATGAAGGTGCATTGGTTTTGTCTAGGAGAAATCTAAGTAAGCACTGTGAAGATCCTTAACATTATTAAAGAACATTTATGCAAGAATTATGTTATATCATATATTTTGAGTTTACAAGGAGTCCATATAAAAAAAAATTCAAAAAAACATTGGATAAAGAATAGTCATAGTCTAGGGGAGATTGAAGGTAAGCATCATGAAGATCCTTAACATTATTAAAGAACGCTAATATCAACACAAGGTTAGGAGCCCCTACAAACGTAATATTATTAGAAAACATCGATTGTTTAATTTATCAATGAAAGAATACTTTGTGAAGTTAAGGAAGACTTTTAATAGCATTCCTATATCTCTAAACTAGACAAAATTCAAAATAAAAATAACAAAATTCACATGGTATATAAATTCATGTCTATTATAGAGTCTTTGAAAATGTTGTGTTTGTATTAATATTGTTATACGTTGATGATATGATAGTGACCAACACTAGTATGAATGTTGTAACTAATCTAAAATAAAAATTAGCTCACAATTTTGTAATGAATGTTGGGGCAATGAAGAGGGTTCTTGGCATGAAAATAATTAGGGCTAGGCAAAAAAGAGAGATCAAATTGTCACAAGAAAAATACATTGACAAGGTATTTGATAAATTTAACATCAAGGGTGCAAAGGGTGTAAGCACATCACTTTATGATCTTTTTTTCTTATCCTCTAGGATGTGTCCCAAGAAATAAGAAGACCAAGAATACATGAAATAAATTACGCAGTTAAGAAAATTTAAAATTATTAAAGAAATTGTTGAAAATAAAACTAGTAATTTAAAATCAAGTGCTTGAAAATGGATAATGGTGGAGAGTTTTTCTCATTTGGGGTTTGATAAATTTTGTGTAGATAATAGAATACAACACATCAAAATAGCTTCGTTCACCCCTCAAAGAAATGGTGTAGCCAAGAGATTGAAATAAAAAATAATCATGGAGAGATCTTGGAGTATGCTCTCTAATGTAGATTTGGGTAAAGAGTTTTGGGCAAAGGCCATTGATATAGGCTGAAGCTATTCTGGCTCCAAAACAAACCTTTTGTACAGCGCGTTAGTGATAGGTTAGTCAATCGTAGCCATTTATTGCAAAATCGACATTGTAAAATGCGCAACTAACACGCATGTTAATCAATCCATACTGTCATTTTGGAGCTAGAATAGACGCTTCCATTGATACATCGATGTACCAGGTTATTAATTGATGCATTTCATCTCAATTGGACTTTGAGATTCTTAAAAAAAAAGTGTTTGGAAAGAAGAATTTTCCACAATCAACTTTGTGAGTTTTTGGAACTTATGAGGTGTTTGTTTGGCGCTAGCTATGTAGCCCTTTAGAATGCACTGCATAGCCTAGCCTGCCCCTACTCCCTACTCCCTATGTTGGTTATGTCAGTGTCATTAGCCCGTGCATACAACCTCTCCAAATGTCAGTGTCGTGCCCGCTACAAAGGCAAAAAATTGCAATAAACCGATGCAAGGGGAAATTCCCGATCGGCGAATGCTATGGGGAAACCCTTCCTCCCGCAGCCACACAAGTGGAAAGGTGGGCCCCTCCAATTACCACACGCCCATGCGATAATTGGATGAGCCCACCTTTCCACCTGCGGGGTTGTGGGAGGAAGGATTTTTTTAATTTTTTTTTTTGTATTTTTTAAACTTTATTTAATATTTTTTTATATTTTATTTAATACAATTTAATTATATTTTTAATAATATTATTTTTATTTTAAATATATTTTATTAAAATTATTTTATTTTATTTTTTAATATATTTTTTTCAATATATTTTTAGTATATTTTATGAATATTATATAAAAAATATATTTTATGAATATTATATATATAATTCAATATATTCTATTTATATTAATTTTTTTAATATTTAAATGAATATTTTAGTTTATTATTACATTAAAGTTTAATGATTGATGGACATAAAAATAAAATAATATGGATTTTTATGATACTTAATTTTTATTGATGTTATTATTTAGTTTTTGGACAGGAGTTAAAATTAAATTTAAATATATTATTTCATCATTTCAATTTGAAGCAAGTATATATTGTCAAGAGGTGTTGCATTATATTTTAGTTATTTTTGTGTGAAAAATTAATAAATTTAAATTTAAATATATTATTTCATCATTTTAATTTGGAGCATATGTTGTCAAGAGGTATTGCATTCTATTTTAATTCATTATTTTTATGCAATGTCTTTAGATTTCAATTAGAGGTGAGTATTTAATTCATTATGATGCTTGCATTTAATTTATTAAAAATGTTTTTTCGATTGACAAACATACCATTACCCTCATCAATTGTTTTCAATCTCCACTAGGTGTTTTCAACTAATTGAACTATAATCCTCTAGTAAAATACATCAACTTTGAATATAAAAAACCAATTAATATTATAAGGTGTTAAGACATCCATAAAGTTGGAAGATGTTGGAAAATTGACTCAATTTTTTTATATTTATCTTTTCAACTATCAATTTAAATTTTAGAAAATAAATCAATTAAATTATTGATGAAAATAATTAAAAATTTTCATTAAATAAATCAATCAATCAATTAGCTGATAATAGCTACCACCTTTACATATCCAACCCACTTTTATGGGTCACCTCTCCATAATCACTCCACTTTTAATGGAATTAAACTCCTGATTCAAGATCAAATCTTAGTCATTCATCTATTTCGTCATTTTGATTTGGAGCAAGTATATGTTGTGGGAAGTATTATCTTATGTAAATATGTAATTTGTCTTTGTAGTCTATTCCATATAAGTATTTAACTCACTATGATGTGTGACATTTATGTATTGAAATATGTCTTTTGAATTTCTTAAACATAACTTATCAATTGTGTTCAACTAATTGAGTTACAACACTTTAATGAAATAGAAAAATATTAAATATAATCAACTAATTAATACTATAAAGTGTTAACATCAATAAAATAAACTGTTTATGGTGAAAATGGAAACAACAATATTGAAAGACTAAATAGATCCAACCACAAAACCCTAGCCTACCAACAACAAAGATCCACCATAACATATGAAGATTACCTAAGACAATGTAAATAAAATGAAATCACAAATATTATACCATCACATGTCCAATAGGGTTTTGATCTCCATTCTTCCTATCTCCATTGATCTTGCTTGATATATTTGCTCTCAGATTTTATATGTGCACAAGAGCTCAACAAAGAACGGAAATGTGGTTGTAAGTAGGCTAGATAGCATATGAAAGTTCGAAAGCGTAGTGTAGTCGAGGTTGAATGGTTGATTAGAATGCGTAGATGATTAGGGTCAATAATGAAGGAAGCATCTCCTTATATAGAAGACACTATAAGAAATGGAGGGATAAGATTGAGAGGTGTAAAAGATAAATGGTTGGCTATGATTAGAGGGTAGGTAAAAGAAATAATAAAATAATGATAGGGTAGGTAGTATAGGAATTAAGAGATGAATGATATGTGTCATGGGTACAAAAGGCTAATGAATTAATTAAATAAATAAAGATTCATTTAATTGATAGAGGAAGTGGGATCAATTAAATAAATAAGATATGTATTTAATTTAGTAGGAAAGGATAATTTAAATAAATAAATTTATTTATTTAAATGAGAAATAAAGCTAGAAGAGGGTAAATGAATTAATTAAATAAATAAAGATTCATTTAATTAATAGAATAAGTAGGCTAAAATAATTAAATAAATAAAGATATTTATTTAATTAGATAGGACAATTTTAGGTGTCTACATAAACAAGAACATCAATAAAAATTATCATAAAAATCCATATTATTTTATTTTTATGTCCATCAATCATTAAACCTTAATGTCATAATAAACTTATATATATATATATTAACAAGAACATCAATAAAAATTAAGTATCTTAAAAATCCGTATTATTTTATTTTTATGTCCATCAATCATTAAACCTTAATGTCATAATAAACTAATCCATATATATATATATATATATATATGCCTCCACGTGATTATTTAATAACTACCAGTGGAGCCACATTCAAAAGCAAATTAGGCAATTTCTTTGGTCAGATGGTAGAGGAAAGAGAAAAGTTCATGCTATTAGATGGAAATGGTGCACAATGAGTAAGTACAAGGGAGGGCTAGGTCTGAAAAACCTTTGACTCCAAGGCATGGCATTGGCATCAAAATGGATTTTTAAAGCCTTAGAAGGTAAGGAGCCATGGAAAGTGTTGGTCAAGTATAATATCACTCAATCTGTCCCAGAACAAGGAAAAATATGGAAACTGTTGCCTTTGGATGATTTGGTTGCAGGGCATTTTGTTGTTAAACCTACAGGCTCGGTAGTCTTCAAGGCCATTTGGAAGTCTTGGGCAGGGGTTAGGCATTTTAATGTTAATAATGGTATTATTGATAAAAATAACTTGATATGTGCTAGGCGCTCAGTGTGGTGGAACCTATACCACAAGGGGAAGCCTCTAGCTCTCACACAAGCCTACTTGGCCAAGAATTGGGCTACTAAAGGTATCTGATATTTCAGGGACATCCTAAGGGATGGTCACCTCATTTCTTGGCTTGAACCATGTAACACATTTGACATCCCCCAATCTCAATGGAGAACCTATACTTTGTTGAGAGAAGCATGCTCTATGTTGTTCGTCCCTAGGGGTTGTGACAATAGTAAAGACAAATGTGCTTAGTTTGGATGGCCCAACAGCTCTCCCCTTCCCAAGGTGAAAGCCAAAGATATTTATATTCATCTTTTTGACAGGGATGACATCTTGAACGATCTTAATAAGAGTTGGAATGTTAATTTTGAGGACTCTAAGTGGAACAGACTTCTTGGTCAACTTTGGACCAAACCAATTGAGCCTAAACAAAAATGTATTTCTTGGTGCCTCCTCTTCATAGGCTGCCTATTTATCTTTTAGATGGTGGCCCTAATATTTGTACTTATCATAGAGCTCCTGAAACAATGAAGCATATATTCTTTGATTGTTTATTTGCTAAGGAAGTGTGGAAGATGTTTGGCATATCTGTTAATACTAATATCATGAATTGGGAATGTGTGGTGGGATATGTATTAGGGTTGTCAAATAGTGCTAATGTCTTTTGGTATGTGCTCTCATCTGATATATTGTGGTTGATTTAAAAAACTAGAAATAATGAGTTTTTCAATGGCATTGAAAGGTTGCTTGCAGAGTCTCTTAGGAGACTCATTTTTTACAATGTCTCTTAGCAGGTTAAAGTTATCATGAAGATCTCAAGGAAGAAATTTGAGTAGGTGGTTGGGGATGGTCAGGTCATAATGTTTTCATGGGAGATCTCTCACGGTTTTAGCCGGAAGAGATCCACAGAAGAGATAAATGTGTTTGAGACCAAGCTCTCCAACTTCATGATAGTGCTTGACAAGAAGCGGAAGACCCCAGTTGCTATTGTGGAAACCTCAGTGGCTGTTGTAGCTCTAGGTGCAGCAATAGACATTCCAGAGGCCATACCTCTCTCAATATTTCCAAGAAAGAGACAAATCTAGATGGAAGGGCAGAATGGATGGATTGCATGGATTGATGAAGATGAAGGCAACACACTTCTGGAGTAATATCAATAGTAGATGTTATCAACAACTCCTTTGATTACTCTTTTTTGTAATGTAATATGGTTTATGACAGTCATATGGATAGATCCTCTATATAGATCTTAATGGTTATGTTATGTAATTATTGATATAACATGCACTCATAAGCACTCATTTTGTACTCTATTATATATATATATATATATATATATATATATATATATATATATATATATATATATATATATATATATATATATATATATATATATATATAAAATAAACTATATAAAAATATTAAATAAAGTTTAAAAAATACAAAAAAAAAAATTTAAAAAACATATAACATGTATAGATAAACACTCATTTTGTACTCCTCTATTATTTTATATATATATATATATAATAAAATATATAAAAATATTAAATAAAGTTTAAAAAATACAAAAAAAAATTATTAAAAAAATCCTTCCTCCCGCAGCCCCGCGGGAGGAAGGCAGCTCTCCCCAACCGGCAATCTCCCCTTGCACCGGTTTATTGGCATTTTTTGCTTTTGTAGTGGGCATAGCACTGACAACAGGAGAAGTCCTATGCATAGGGAGTAGGGGCAGGCTACGCTATGCAGTGCGTTCTAAAGGGCTACATAGTGGCTAGCACCCATTTGTTTACATTCCCAAAGGAAAGAGAATGGAATTGAATGTCAAATCAAAATGATGTGTTTTCATTGTTTATGGAGAAGAGCAATATGCTTATAGGTTGTGAGGTTTGATTGCCAATGACTAATTGGTAACTCAGATATGATATTTAATGATAAAATAATGCCAGGTCTGTAAGAACAAGAGATGCAAGCAAAATAATAAGTGCCACTAACTGATTTATCAAAAACAAATAGCAGTGATGCATTCAAGACTCCAAGTCAAAGTTCAGTGATATAGAGGACTTCAATTTTGGCAAAACAATCTTCAGCAATGGGAAATTTGCAACCCCGCACAACTCACTTGCCCCCTGGAAACTTCTCATCATTTGTACAAGGTTTTATTGAAGAGCAACGTTCAGTGGGAGTTTCATTACCCACATTTAGTAGGTGAGTTTCATTACCCACATTTAGCAGCGGCCCTCTTTTTTCTCTGTCTTCAAAGACTATGATTTCTGTGACAGTGGCTTGCAATTCAACCAACTTCTTTGACCTTTGCTCCAATTTCAGAAGGGTTTTAGAATTCGATTCAAAATTTTGGTAATAAAAATCTATATGGTCTAATCTAGAAGTTATTTTATTAAGTCATTATAAACTGTAGAAACTTTATGTATTTGAATCTTTAGACGATTCAACCAAACAATTACAGCATTTTCACAATCTCCCAATCTCCATTCACCTTAAAGTTCTGATATCAAATAAATACAATAAAACTAATAATAAAACTGAAAAATACATAATACACAATGCAAAAAATATATCAAACTTCAAAATAATTTCATTTCATTTATTCTCTTACTTTCTTACAGTTCATTATTATATATATAGATTTAAAGATATAACTAACTAATAAACAAATAACTTATTACATACTTAATGTTCATCATCCTTCAATTTTGTGCTTATGTAATCTGAGTGTGGAGTGGGGAGACCCAAGCTTAGGACAAGACCGTCGCCTTCTTTCTCCAATGCGTTGTGCGAATATGACAGACATGCAGAACGACACTGCCACTACGTGGGGTTTCTCAAAACCGTTCAACATCTTTCTTACTGATTGAATTCGACTGCAACCTTTGTCAGAAGGATTCGCCGACCGAGTAAAGAATTGCCTACACTATTTCACACATATTTCCAGTGAAGAGAAAAGCCATATTACAACCAAGGTGAGACGTTTCAGTGGTTACAAAAACTGGTCATCGTTGTGTCATTTTCAATGTCAAGATCTGACATCAACGAAGTTTTGAAAATAACTTAAAGACTGATCCCTTAGAAGGGATTAGATGAAGAAAATAATCACATATAAGTAATAATTTTTTGAATAATATTATGTATGATGTTGAAATTCATGAATCAATGTATGTCTTTCATAGCATGTACATCAGATGTTAGGTTGTTTTCTTCCATGTTTGCAATGAAGCATTTCAAGTGAGCTCTCTTGATGACCTACCTACTATATGGAACCTAGTCCTATAATCAAACATTGCAAATTTGTAAACATGCCATATTGCCTATTATTAAATGTCATAAATTACACATGCATCAATATGCTATATATTTACAAGTTGAATATGCTTACCTTTAAGATTTTGCAATATCATGCTAAAGTAACAATAACCTAGGCCACAATTCCTAGCAAAGAAGAATTTTTTTTGCATACATAGTAAATCCCAGCAAATTTAGCATTTTAGCAACTACTTCTAATTATTTCAATAGATTTGATGCATGGTATCAAATTAAGAAAATCCAGTCTTTATAATGCACTTGTTGTTGTGTTTTCTAAAGCATTTTATGATCTAAATTAGAAAATCTCTCATCCCAACACCTAACATGCTCTCTCTCTCTCTCTCTCTCTCTCTCTCTCTCTCTCTCTCTCTCTCTCTCTCTCTCTCTCTCTCTCTCTCTCTCTCTCTCTCTCTCTCTCTCTCTCTCTCTCTCTCTCTCTCTCTCCATCTTACAATTATTAGCCAATTTGCTAAAAGCTATGAAACATTCAAAATATTTCCAAAATCACAGCACATTATTTTTTTTCCATTCATAAAGAAAGTTGTTTGTTATTGAGTGAGCTTAGTGCATGTAATTCCAAGAAATATCCTTCTATACATGAGTGGAAGAGAAGATAACAATCTCAAATGTCATGAAAAATAATCAATAAAATTGGAAGGTGATGCATGCAATGTACACAACTAGTCATGGTAGCTGATTGCTCCCAAAAATCAATTTGACAATGAAAATACACAAGTTACTCAATGATATATATATATATATATATATATATATATATATATATATATATATATATATATATATATATATATATATATATATATATATATATATATATATATATATATATATATATATATATATATATATATATATATATATATATATATATATATATATATATATATATATATATCTGTGTGTGTGTGTAGTGTTATAAATTGTAACACTATTTTTGGGCCTTTTCTCATGAGGTGACCTGATCGTATGTGATGTGCCTGAATGCTTTGCAACCATCTTTATTTTGTCTCTTTTTTAGGTGGAATAATATGGTACCTAGCACCCTAATCCTTGTGGACTATGGCACCTAGCGCCCTAGTCCCTCCAAAAGGGGCCCAAATTCAAATGTGTGCAAGTGTTGATTACTGTTATTTCTGACCCTATCCCAATATTTTGATATTACTATTACAAGTTGGCCTAGATGTGAAAACACCTTGAGAACCTATATAAAGAAAATTCATTTATCATTCACCAAATCTATTATTCCAATTTAGAAGTCCTACTACGAGCATCAAGCTATAACAACTTATCCTCAAGTATGTTTTCATGATGGATTTTGTTATGATCTGTCATGTTGTTCCATAAAAAATTAGATAACTCATCTAAAGAAAATCACATCACCACCATCATCAATCCTAAGGTATAATCCAATCAATTTAGTATTTCATTTATGATTTAGCCTCTACCGTACTAAGGGTAAGATTTATTTGTCATCATCATAGCTGTTGTGGAGGTGGAAAAACAAACACAAGATTTGACTTAGGCAAGCCATTATACAACACAATTTTTTTCCTTCTTCCTTGTGTAGGTTACATATCCGATAATTGAGTTCTAGATTTGCACAAAGCAGATTGAGCGACATAGTTGAAAACTTTAAATATGTAAAAACCTAGGTCTATGGTACCTAGACCAATTGACCATTAATTTTTATCATAATTTTGAAGGGAATATCTATAGAGCATCCTGATCCAAAGTCTGAAGTCTTAGCTAATGAAGACACCTCTAGGTCTAGGGTGCTTATCTCACTAGTTTCACACTTTTAGGTTTGGATTTTAGTAAGAGGTTCTTCTCTAAATTCATTTTGCATATTTGTACTTCTATGTTTGCTTCTAGTTCTATATCTCTATTTTTTATGTTCAATCTTATCAATTTTGCATCATTTTACGTAGTCATTACACATTCACATCAAATCAAATCAAATCAAAAGATAAAATAATCATACACAACATCCAACTCTCCTTTTTGGAACTGAAGTTGGATTTTGTTGGCTACATCCTTTAATGAATGATTAATTTATATCTTATTTTATGTCTCTAGGATAAGAATTCATTTTACTACATTTCAATATATAGTTTTAAAAAAGGTTCAAATTTGGAGGGTACATTTTTTTAGCATCTATTAGGGTATGATCTTGTTCAAATCTCAACCAAAAATATTCATCAAATTCATAAAGATGGTAAAAAAATGGTTATTTAAAAATAAAAATAAAAGAGTTTTCTTATTACTCTTTTAATCCACATTACTAGGGTGAATGTATCAACATGGTTACACATATTATTAACCCTTATGTTTCTGATGCTCTGCAAAAAGGATTAGAAAAGCTGTTTGATGGCAACACACACAAGAGCACAAGAAACAAACGTTAGTGTTAGCAACAAAAGATTATCCTAAACAGGCATATCAAGAGAGATATTAAGCATGAAATAGAAAGCATATAAACATAGAATAAAATAGCTAATCAAGATGCTCATAGTTGCTCCTCCCTTGTTCCTCTCCTCTCCAAGTTCCACATAAGTTTAGCTCTCGGCTTAGCACTAGCCATGGATGCCATAACTGTGAAAATATGGAAGAAAATAGAGTGAATACGGAGAAATGGCAAGCCAGTGAGTACTCGTAGGTTATGTAGGAGATACGGTGCAAATGTGGTGTTGTGCTTTTGAATGATGCTATATAATTGATCAAAATGGTTGGACAATCTGGTGCAATTGGTTAAACTGCCCCGGTCGAGTCAAAGTGTGACAGTTGATGTTAGTTGGTCACTTGGACAAGATAAAGTCTAAGTAAGTGAATCAAAGTGACCTGATGGTGACTTAGACAATTGATATAATTGCCTGATGAAGTCAAGGTATATGAAGCAAAATACTCGTTAAGACTTAGACAATTGATGTAATTGTCTGTTGGATTGTGTTGGATTGGTTGATCAATTGATAGTGTGTGCGTGTGTGGTGGATGGTTGTGGTGAATCATGGCAGCCCTGTTGAGATTGGGTCATTATGATAAATGCTTGATGTAGTCTAGGATTACCATGATCGATTACCTATTGAGACCTAAAGATACTTGATCAGAGTATCTATTGATAGTCTAGGTGTGTGGGAGTTGATGTACCTATGCAAATAGAGTAAGTGGCTTGATTTATAGGATGACTTAGGATGGGAAATGCAGTCCCTCCTATTAGAGATGGATGGTGATGAATGTGGCTTGATTGATTTGATGGGACACGATGAAGTTATTATGATGATGTTGATTATTGAGATGGGGAGGGTGAGGGGGGGATGCAGTGTTAGATAGAAGATATGGAGGACCTATGGCTCATTCCTATGGAAGAAGAGGAAAAAAGAGTATGCATTGTCATTACTATGTATGCATGATATGCAACTATTATGAATGTATGGATGGGTGGAATGCAACAAAATGCAATATATACAGATGAGATGAAATGATGATCCATAGTGCTCTATTTTCATCATTGAGCTTTAAAATGTTGGAAGAGAATACAAGCATCTTGACATAATGATTCAAGATGACCTGAGTATTCCTTTAATGAATTTTGATATAGCAAGTTAATACAAACAACTTGATATAATGGGTTAAGTTGACTAGAGTATTGCTTGCGAAACAGACAAGGATCATTTCCTTTCATGCATAACTTGGAACGTCCTCCTTGATCTTGGGTTGATCATATCCTAAGACAAGTTCATGTTGTAATAAGAGATAAAACCTTTATCCAGTTTGGATGAGGTAGGAGAAACCAAAGAAAGAGCATTGTACCTGTAAGCAAACATCATATATAAAGAATAAAGAATATGGATCCTCGATAATGGTTCATGCTCATATGGTCGAGGTATACGCCGTAGTCAGCAAGCTGTAGTGATCTATGACTGTATTTCGCATAAGATCATGTAACATAGTGAACTTACCACGTAGACACCATTAGTACATGCCCTAGAATTTCATCGGAATAATTCGCAGAAGACATACAAACAATGCTTAGGAACCATCTCGGCCACTCTAATCACTTGCGGATATCCCGGAGTAGCGTACGAATGTGATATAAATAAATAACCCACAAATTGAACCAAGTACTTGATAGCTTTAAACAGAAATTTCTTGTCAAAGAAAATGTGATCTTGTCTTTGTTTTGGTAAGGAAGGATGCATCCTTGTGAAGACAGTTTGCGTGTTTGATGTTGATTGTTTGGTTGATCGGATAAGTGGTCATCATTTGATTATTTCACAAGTTTGTTTGGTATCTGCTTTGAAAAATGTATGTACAAGGTGTTGCCATGTTTTTTATTGTTTTTGAGGTTTTTGGATTTTGTGAGATAGTTTTCCAATGTTTTTGGATTTTGATGATTGTTGTCCAATGTTTTTGGTATTTTGTGAGATAGTTTTCCAATGTTTTTGGATTTTGTGATTTTGAATGTTTTTGGTATTTTGATGATTGTTTTGAATGTTTTTTGGATTTTTGTGAGATAGTTTTGAATGACAAACCCAACGAATCACAAGTAATGTAGAATCCACTTCCATCAAAAGAGGGTAAGGGCATTGCCCCCAATTTAGACATGACTATGAAAAAGCAGGATGCAAGATGCATGAAGTACTTTCTTTTTAGTGCAGATCAATAACAAGCCATGATTCAGATGGATGGATGTGTGTATGTAATGAATGTGATCGCAACAAGCCTAAAAGATAATGGAACCATAGTTGTTACAAGTGGCGCCTGTTTGCCAGGTTTTCACCATCGCACTTATCCAAGGTGCCACCGGAGTGGTTGTTCACCGTTTGGATGTATGATCTTTCTTCTTTTTTTTATCATTTTGATGTATTTCTTCAGGACATTTTTCTGAATGTTTTTGGTATTTTTTTGGTATGTATGGGAGCCTGATGCTCTGTGCAACTCATGTATAAAATCATTTGAGGTGCATGTTGTTGATCAGATCTACTAGCAGTTCTCCTTCTAAAGTAGCCAACTGATATGCCCCAGACCCAAATACAGCAGTGATAACATATGGACCCAGCCAATTTGATTTGAACTTTCCCTGATGTTCTTGGTTGGGTTGGTTACGAGGATTTTCTCAGAGAACAAGATCACCTACCTCAAATGTATGAGGTCTAACTCGATGATTATAGCTTCTGCTCATGCGCTGCTGATAGGCTTTGAGGTGATTGTATGCATCTTGTCATTTCTCATCAAGTAACTCTAAGTCCTGAAGACGGGATACTCTGTAGGCTTCGTCATCTATAAGATTATGCAAGGAAACCCATAGAGATGGTATCTTGGCCTCAATAGGAAGGATATCTTCCGCACCATAAACCAGTGAGTAAGGAGTTGCGCCTGTAGGGGTTTGAATGCTAGTTCGATATGCCCATAGTGTTGGATTCAGTTGAACATGCCAATCACAGCCAGCATCATTGACTGTCTTCTTGAGGATTCTCAATATGTTTTTGTTTGATGCTTCGGCTTGACCATTGCCTTGTGGGTAATAGGGAGTGGAAAAGCATTGTTGAATGTGAAATTTCTCACAAAGTTCATGAACATCTTGATTCTTGAATGGAAGACCGTTATCTGTGATGATGGACATGGGTACACCATACCGGCAGATGATGTAATTAAGGATGAATGAGGCGATCTTCTTGTTGGTGACTTGGGTAAGTGGAACAACTTCGATCCACTTTGTGAAGTATTCAGTGGCAGTAATAATGAATTTGTGGTCGTTGGATGAAGATGGATGGATTTTACCCACAAGGTCAAGTCCCCATTGACAAAAGGGCCATGGTGTTGTGATCGGTTGCAATTCTTGTGCTAGTGCATGTATTAGGTTCCATGAACTTGGCAACTCTTGCATTTTCTAACAAAGTAGTAGGAGTCTTTTTCCATGGATGGCCAATAGTATCCAACTCGTATGATCTTCTTGGCTAGTGACGGGCCACTTGAGTGAGTCCCACAAATTTCTTCATGTACCTCTTCCAAGGCCTTTGTTATCTCATCTTATTCCAGACATCGAAGGAGAGTACCATCAAGACTGCGTTGGTATAGGGTTTCAGCAATGATGGTATATCAAGCAGTTTGGCGAATGAAGGTTTTATGTTGGTTATTCGATTGGTTAGGAGGAAGTGTGTGATCGTGGAGATAGGTGTAGAACTCACCGTACCATGGGGATTCAGAACTGACAAGGCAACATATCATCTCGGATTCGAGGATATCATAAGCGGGAATCCAAAGCTGTTCGACCAAGAACTCATAGTGTGTTGAATTTTTCGGAAGATCTAGGAGAGATGCAATAGTAACCATAGTGTCAGCGGCTCGATTCTGATCTCTAGGTATCTGCTCAAAGGTGATAGTAGTAAATGATGCCTTTAGATTGTCCACAATTTGCTTGTATGGCATGAGATTGTCATCCTTGGTCTGATATTCATCGGTTGCTTGTCGAATGACCAGTTGGGAGTCGCCATATACTTGGAGTTCTTGTAACTTCCATTGAATGGCTAGTCTGAGTCTTGTGATCAAAGCCTCATATTCAGCTATGTTGTTTGTGCATGGAAATGTGAGCCTATAAGACTTCGGGATGCTATCACCTTGAGGTGTGATAAATAGAATGCCTGCCCCCGAGCCATGCCTAGTGTATGAACCATCAAAGTATAGCTTCCATGGTTGTACCTCTGTGATCATGAATATCTCTTTATCTGGAAAATTGGAAATGAGGGGATGATCGCCTATGAGGGGTGCATCAACCAACTGATCTACAATAACTTGTCGTTTGATAGCCTTACGGTCCACATACTCGATGTCAAATTCACTAAGAATCATCACCCATTTGGCCAAGCGACCTGTCAATGCTGCTTTGCTAAGTAAGTACTTTAGTGGATCGATCTTTGCAATGAGTTGTACCTTGTGTGTTAACAGATAGTGCCTCAATTTAGTGGTTGTCAAGATTACTACTAGGCAAGCTCGCTCAATAGGGGTGTAATTGAGTTCATAGTCAACCAGTGTGCGAGAAATGTAGTAAACTGCACACTCTTTCCCTTCTGCATTGTGTTGTGCCAATAGTACTCCCAAAGCTATATTAGTTGCTGAAATATAGAGTAGTAGAGGCCTACTTGGATCTGGTGGGATCAACAATGGTGTATTCATGAGATAGTCTTTGAGCATCTGGAATGCTTGCTGGTACCTGGCATCCCACTGAAAGCAGATATTCTTGTGTAGCAGGTGTGTAAATGGGTGACACTTATCTGGCAGTTGTGCGATGAATCTGTGGATAGATTGGAGCTGCCCTTGTAGTGTCCTGAGCTGACTGATATTCTTTGGAGGTGGCATGTCCATGATTGCCTTGACTTTTGCTAGATCGACCTCAATACCTTTGCTTGAGACAATGCATCCTAGAAGTTTCCCTGAGGTTACTCCAAAGACCCATTTCTTTGGGTTGAGTCGAACATGATATTGTTCTAGCCTATCAAAGATTTTCTCTAATATGTCTAGATGACCTTCTCTTGTGAGTGATTTTGCTAGTAAGTCATCAACATAATCTTCCATTATGGTATGCATCATATCATGGAAGATAGTAGTCATTTCTCGTTGATAGGTCGCTCCTGCATTTTTTAGACCAAAAGGCATTATGTTCTAGCAGTATGTACCCCATGGACATGTAAAGGTTGTCTTGTGCTGATCTTATGGTGCGATTTTTATCTGATTGTACCCTGAAAAGTCATCCATGAGTGAAAGCATGGCATGTCCTGCTATTAGGTCTACTATGATGTCGATATTTGGTAGGGGGAAGTCATCCTTTGGACATGCTTTGTTTAGATCTCTGAAGTCAGTATAGATATGGATGCCCCCATTTGGTTTGCCGACAAGCACAATATTGGATATCCAATCCGCATAATCAATGGGTCTAATGAAGTCGACATCCAGGAGTTTCTTAAGTTCTATTTTGACTAGGACGGCAATCTGAGGATGCATCTTGTGAAGCTTCTGCTTGACAGGTTTAGCTCCTTCTACTATTGTGAGGTGATGCATGACTAAATCTGGATCAAGACCAGGCATGTCTGCATATGACCATGCAAAGTTGATCTAGCATTTTTGGAAGAATTCGACAAACTTGGGTTGTTCCTCTGGAGTCAAAAGAGATGCCAGATGTATGAGGTGAGGAGTTTCAGGAGTCCCTACGTTGTATTCTTGTGTTTCCTCAATCAGAATCATTGATCTTTCCTGTTGTGTACTAGAGGGAAGGATGTCAAACCTTTCATCCTCAAGCGCCTCAGAGAGGTTTTCACTGTTGGATAAACTCTTTCTTTTTACTTTTGTGGGATCAAACAGTGCCACAATATGGTTTTCACTAGAAGATCCATGTTTTATTGTTATATTTTTGCAGTTGAAAGGTTTGGCATCTGCCCCAAAGTATGCTACACTATTAAGTTCTATGGTGAATCCAGCTTTATGATCCCTGCTTGGTATGTTATCCCACAATTCCAAGAAGTCAATGATTGCCTCATCGTTTTGGAAAAGGTCAAGACATGGGGGATTAGGTTGGTTCCATTCGATGAGTTTAGGATGGATAATGGGCATTACCTCATCAATTAGGTTAAGTTCATTCGATGTGTCAGTGAGGGTTAAGACATTGTGGTGAAGGTCATTGATGGTACTCTCCCTGTCAGAATCAAGCATAGGATGTGACGTGGGGTCTGTGGAAGAAATTTCCAATTTGGGAACCCAAGAGGTCTTTATCTGTGCTTCTCCATAAACAGGGATGTCTTTGCGGGGTGGAGGTAGTGATGTGTCCTCCTCATCTGAAGTGTTAAGTTGTACTGAATCAAATTTCCACTCATGTGAGTCAGCTTCTGTGTCACTTTCTAGTAACCGATTATTGTACCATGCTGGGATATCTTTTGAGTTAAATACTACAGGTGTAATCGGTTGATGTATCTTTGTGGATGAAATGATCAGCGTTGTAGGAAGAATTATAGGGATCAACGAGTCTGATACAGGAAGTGTTGGTAGTGTTGAATCTGCCACTTCTGCTGCAACTGTTGGTGTTGTAGATACTGTTGGGAATTCAGATAGAGTTGTTGCTGCTAAGGGGACTATTGATGTTATCACTACTGCTGATAGTGTTACTGGGTCAAATGATGGGATGACTAGCATTGCAGATAGTTTTGCTGGGATTTTTAGCTTCAATGGGGCAGTTGTTATGTTTTGGATGTTGCTTTTATAATCAATGGCGGCCTCTTTGTAGTAGGTTGATATAAGGGATTGTTGGGTTTCCCTTTGAATCTAAGCTTAGGAAAGATCTCCTTTTGAAAGCCTAAGCTTGTGTTATATTTAGGCTTCATTTATGTCTACAGTGGCTCAAGTCGTCCTTGCTTACAATACCCTAAAGCACTTTGACCATCATATCCCAGTCTTTGCATAATGAGAAGACCTTTGCCATATTGATCTATGGGAAGTTTAACTTGTGGAATGTCGGTGGTGATAGGATCCTTATAGAGCCATTCTGCTATGTCTTCATCGTTGGTTTCCTCTTCTTGACTCTTTCCAAGGATGAAAGGCATTAATGTACAAGCTGGTGTGACCAATGACGTATGAAGCACCTGTTGAGGTTTGCCATGTGTTTTAGGAGAAGTGGGCATTTTTCCAACACAAAAGAGTTGGCTTAGATTGTATTCCCCAGGACCTTCCTCTGCAATTTTCATTTTGAGCTTCTCTTGCTTGGGTATAAGAGTGTTTGAACCGGAAAGAGAGGCGGGACTTATGTATGACATGGAGGAGAAGGCTTCTCTATTGTTGGGAACAACTATCTCTAGCTGATGATTTATGTAATGTCAATATGCAAAGGGGTTTGCATCGCCGAGGATTGTGATTTCTGCACCATTATGTGGGAACTTGATACACTGATGGTAAGTGGATGGAATGGCTTGCATGGTGTGTATCCAAGATCTTCCCAACAACAAATTGTATGGTAGAGGAAGGTCCAGAACCTAACATATGATGTGCTTCACCATAGGGCCCACTCGGATTGGTAGTACAACAGCGCCTTTGGATGAACGCTCTGCATCATCATAAGCTTTGATTGTGATCTTCTTGTGGGGATCCACTAATTCAATTGCATATCCCAATGCAGTGACTAATTGGAGTGTACAAATATTCAGGCCTGCTCCATTATCGATCAAGACTCGCTTGATCCTATGCTGATTGATAAATCCTTCAATGTGTACTGAGGCATTATGAGGTTGCCGGAAGGATGAGTTGTCACTTTCAGAGAAAGTGAGACAAGGTGATGATCTTAGACTTCCAACCATGGCTTGGAACTGATCTGTATTCAAGTTAGCAGGGACTGATGCCTCTTGGAGAGCTTGATCCAAGATTATATTATGAGATGGAGATAGGCACAATAGCTCTAAGATAGATATTAGTGCAGGCATTTTGTCTAACTAGTCCACAAGGTTATACTATTTTGGGATAGATTGGGTGGCTTATGGAGCTGCTTTTATGGTAATCTTTCTACAACGTGTAACCACATTGCAAGTGGAGCTGGGATTTTTTATGGTAATAGTTGTAATTTGTTCGCTGGCATCATATAGGTGATTCACAGTGTAATTATACGTTGCTTGCGTATAATCAGTGGTGTCTGTGTTTCTCCCTGAAGTGGAAGGACCCCTTTGATCTTGTGATGGAAGTAGATTTTTGAACATCAGATGATCATTGTTTGTTGTCTTTGGGTTGTGTCCTTCGATTTTGATTTCCCCTCAGTCAATAAGATCCTGAATAAGATCTTTCAATCTGTGATAATTGCTTGTCTTATGTCCTTTTCCTTGATGAAAATCACAGTGTTCAGTATCTCTCCACCATGCAGGTTTGACTTGAGGTTCATAATTTGATGTTCTGGATGAGGTGACCAGATTTTGAGAAACCAACTAATGTAACACAGTTTCGATGGGTTCCCCTAAGGGAGTGTATGTTCGTTTTGGTTTTTGTTGACGTGATTTGGGTTCATCTTGAGATGTGATGCATCCTTGATTTGGAGGAGCAACTATGTTAGTCTTGGGTGGAGGATTTTGTCCTGCAAATCTAACCACAGGTTGGGCACTTTTGATAGTTCTTGCATCCACAACCCCATCGTTGATGATATTTTTGTTTTTGTTCCAGAAGTTTGGTTTGTCACTATTGAAGCATGGACGAGGGGCATCCTTTGGCTCATTGTAGATTTTGATTAGCCCTTTTTTTATGAGAACCCGTTCACACTTTAAACCTTTTGTGATCATGTCATTGAAGGAATCTGTGTCTTTGAGATCCAGGTGAAATTCCATTTCATCGTTTAAGTTGGAAATAAAAATTTCCACTAATTCCCATTCTGGTATTTGAAGTGAACGTCTGCTAGACATTTGATGCCATCGTTGTAGAAAGACCGAAAATAGCTCACCTAGTTTCTGTTTAGTGTTACATAGATCCGCCATTGTGATATCCCATTCAATATTGTGTGAGTAATGTGATAGGAATTTATAGATTAGTTCTTCAAAGGTCCTAATGCCACTTGGTAATTAGGAAAACCATGATGTGGTTGTTCCTCCCAAACTTTGGGGAAAGAGTCGCATTAGGTATGTATCCTCGTATGCCACTTCTAGGCATGCTGAATGGAACTCTCTAACATGATCACGAGGATCTCCTTTTCCTCAGTACTTTTTGAACTTGGGTGTTTCAAACCCTCGTGAAAAAGGTGGCATATAAAGATTCCTATCAAAGGGATAGGGACAAATGTCATTAAGTGAAAACTGATTTTTTTTCACGCCACTATGAAGTTGTTGGGCGAGATTTTCAACTTGTTGCCTTAACATCTCTATTTCATTTGGAGGAGGAGGAGGTGGTGGATTACCTCAATGAAAGTTGTGTCTGATGGGATCTCTACCTCTTTCTTCCTCATTGCGACTTTGTCATTTTGATGCTTGTCTTAGTTGTGCAAGATCAAAGTCAGAGGGGAGTTTGGCTCCTTCTTGAGCAAGTCTTAAAAAGTGAGCATCCACTTTGCTCCTGAGTATTTCGTCAAAAATTCTATTAAAGAGAGGGTTGTGTTGTGCCCTTTCTATTGTTGTCGGGGTAGGAGTACTTGGGTTTTCATCATTTGCATTTCCTCCAAGGGCTTCTTGGAATTCATTGATATTTTCCTCTTCTTCTTCTTCCTCAATTTCTTGTTGTCTAGTTCTAGATCAGGTTTGAGCCATTTTGTTTATAAGTTTTTGTTGAAGTTGGGTAAAAATGATGATGAGTTGTTGATGAAATGAGAGATTTATGGTTGGTGTGGTGTGTTGCATATGGATCTCTAGCACTTTTAAAGGTAGATGTTACCAAAGTTCTTTCTTGAATTGCTTGTTGTGTTTTGACAAAGTTTGATGTGATGAGGTTCAGAGAAATCTGAGATGTGTTGCAGATTTAACCACCTAGTAATGAGAGGATTTACTCATAGACTAGTTTTAACCTGCGTAGATATGTCTCTTAGGATGAGCTTATCCTAGATGTAGAAACAATCTAAAAAGTGATTTGTTGTGTTTGATTCAAGCAATATCTAAAGAGAACTTAGGACAAGAACCTCTTAATATTTTGAGAGTTGAAAATGAAGTGATGATGTGAATGTGAGAAATGGATGAAATGGTTAACTTCAATAGAAACTTTGTGCTATATATGGGACAAACTCTATCTCTTCTCTTTCAGGTGTTGGTGGCATCTCTCGAGCTACGTTTTATGTGATACAAATGTCTCGAAAGAAGTCAGGATTGATCTTGCCTCCTTGGTTTTTGTGATAACTCAAGGCTCTATATTGCATAAAAGCTTTGGGGGCATACCACCCACTAAATTAACATTTATGGGGCATATTTCTTCACACCTATTTTTCTTTCTTTGAAACGACACGATAAAACCGCACCATTTCAAAGAGGGGCAAATGTAGTCACATAAATCTATCCACTTAATGAAATGAATATTTAGTATTTATTTGATTATTTAACTATCAATCAATAATTAATTAAATTAATATATTTAATTAATTCATCTTAACCCTCTTCTCCTATTAATTAAATAAATTATTCAATTTATTTGATTTAATTCACTTAACCAAATTTAGACCATTAATTAAATAAATAAATCATATTTATTTATTAATCTTATCACATTTAAATAAACTAATATTTATTTAAATTCCCCTAAAATCCCACCTCTCACATTTAAATAAATTATTTATTTAAATCACCTTTATCCTCCACCCACTTGCATTTTCCTACAAATGCAAGTTGCACAACTATTTTAAATAAATTATTTATTTAAATCACCTTTATCCTCCACCCACTTGTATTTTCCTACAAATGCAAGTTGCACAACTATTTTAAATAAAACATTTATTTAAATCACCTTTATCCTTCACCCAGTTGCATTTTCCTACAAATGCAAGTTGTACAACTATTTTAAATAAATTATTTATTTAAAATCCTATTTATCCTCACTCACTTGAAACCTTTAATGGTTTCCCTTAAAGTCTTCAAACTTAATGGCTTCCTTCTAAGAGTCTTATTAAAGCCTTTAATGGTTTCCCTTAAAGTCTTCAAACTTAATGGCTTCCCTTAAAGTCTTCTTAAGATTTTAATGGTTTCCCTTAAAGTCTTCGAACTTAATGGCTTATTTCTAGAGTCTTCTTAAGCCTTTAATGGTTTCCCTTAAAGTCTTCAAGCATTTAAATGCTTTATCTTCATTTTTCTCATGTAAATAAATTAAGATTTATTTAAATCCAAAATTCACATTCACATTTAAATAAATTAATATTTATTTAAATATCTATCCAAATGCAAATTACACCATTTAATTGAAATAAATGATTTTATTTTAATTGAAAATCCCAAAATTCCTCCCACTTGCATTCTCCTACAAAACCCACTTGCAACCCTAACCCCCTTCTAGATCCTTCTGACCCCTTCCTAATTAGCCTCATCCATCCCCTAAATATTGTCACATTCCTAAGCAACTTGGAGTCACTTCTCAAAGCCCTCAAAGTCTTTGAAAGGCATTTAAGGCTTTAAGTCTTCAAATGGTTAACCTCTAAAGTCTTCCAAACCATTCAAGGCTCTTACATAACCATTTATGGTTAACTCACTTTTTACCTTTGGTTAGAGACTTTCCTCTAACTTAACCATCCTTTTGACTCATGGGTCTCTTCAAAGCATTTATTTCTTTGACTAGGGTAGCCATCATGTCCCCTCAAGAATTTAATGCTCCTTATCTCTCCTCTCAAGCCTCCTCATGGTGACACTTGTCAACATGGGATTGGGTTGAAAGTCTCACATGGATTGAATATCTTTCAATCCTAACCCTTGTTAAGATTGCTCAATCTTAACCTTTCATTTCCCCATTTCTTCTATAAATAGAACCTTTCTCCTCAAGCAAAGAAGGAAGCATTAGAGTATTGTTGTTATACTGGTATTAGCATAGAGCTTTTTAATAGCATCACTATCTACACTTGCATAGCATTTATTTATCATTTTCAACCATCTTGAATCTCCATATGGCATCCATGGCTAGTGCTAAAAGTTGAGAGCTACACTCATGTGGAACTTGGAGAGGAGAGGAACAAGGGAGGAGCAACTATGAGCATCTTGATTAGCTATTTTATTCTATGTTTATATGCTTTCTATTTCATGCTTAATATCTCTCTTGATATGCCTGTTTAGGATAATCTTTTGTTGCTAACACTTACGTTTGTTTCTTGTGCTCTTGTGTGTGTTGCCATCAAACAGATTTTCTAATCCCTTTTGCAGAGCATCAGTTTCCATGAGGGTTTAACATTTTGAAGGTTATGATAGTAGAAATTTTAGATTATTCCATTTCTTGTTACAAATATTATTAACCCTTATGTTTCAATATCCTAGAACAAAAAGTATAAGGTTTTTCAAAATTGAGAAAATGTTGAAATTTAATGATAAAGAAGACTTAAGTTTGTTTGCCAATAAACCAAAACATTGAGTTAATCAAAATTTATCATTTGGAAATATGTCAATAGACAAGCACGTGTTTGATAACCAAACCCTTTGTGTAGAATAATGTAATAAAATTGAAATATAAAATTACTCATAAATGCCATGACTTACTAACCTGATGAAGAGCTTGAATAACTAAAGGTTTTGTAACTAAAATTCTTTCATCATTCAACAAATGCATTTCATCAATACCGAGTTTTAACAAGAACTAATACTAGCATGTCGCTACTCTTATGTTTAATCACATTTCATTTTTTAAATGTTTTCACAATCATCTTCTAAAAATAAAACATGAGATACATAATTTTGGAGAAACAGTATCATCCCAAATGGACTGGGTCACATGCAACAAAAATCCAATATAATATTTTCATCTTGTAATATTCATCCAAATTCTTAGCATATAGAAATTGAAAAATAGCTACATGCCTTAGTTGAAAATAGGGGCAAGGGATCTATTTTCTATTGAATCCACTCTATTATTCGCCGCATTCAAATTTAATTAAAAAGCAAGAAAAACCCAGCACAACTAGTTGTATATTAGAAATAACTAGGACACTATAAAATAAAGAAAACCTAGGAAAGCCTTGTTTCTCCTCTACTAGCATGGGGTCCAAGAAAGATAGTATTTGCATTTAATCACGTGAAAACATAAGTCTCCACCTATATTGGCCAGGAATAATAATATGAAGTCACCTAACCAAATTTTAATATCCTTTATTCTTTTATGCATATTGATAGCATGCTTCAAAATTATCATTTTGGCATGGGCTAAATAATTATTTATAGAACAAACCCTTATTCTAAAATGGAAACTTGGAAAGACATTAAGAAGTTTCATAAAAGTAAAAGGAAACGCAAATTGATAGATATCAATAATATAGATTTGAACTAACAAGTTCCAATTTGCATACATTGGATCTTTGTGCCTCACTAGATTCAAATCAAATACACTTTGAACACAAGAAACTAGAAACACATCACCTCTTGTTCTTATTTCCTATTCTTAATATAAAAATGAGAGCATTGATTAATGGATATCAATAAAAATCCTTGAACTAACAAGATACTATTTGCATACATTACATCCCTAGGCCTCACCAGAATCAAACCAACTATCTTTAAAACATAGATAAATGATAACACAATTCCTCTTGTTATTTATTGCATGTGGCTAACAATATACATGACTATAAATTCTTAAGGTAAATGTACACAAATTGATTTTCTAAAAAGGCTTTGAAAACTTTTAGCCAAACGTAAATAGCAAAGACAGACAATTGAGAAGTATGTTTAAAAGATAGAAAAAAAATGTGTTTCACTAGTTCCATAGATCACGCTCAGTAAGCATATTATCCACTTCATGGACATAATTGAAAATTAAAATAATAATATTTAATGCACTCAATGAAAATAGGTTACTAATATTATTGTGCAAGTTCTATACACATTTTAGGATTTAAGGGGGTATGTTGTAAGTAAATCTAACTTTCAATGAAGTAGTAGGAGGGTTGCATGAGTAGTGGAGAACATGGGAAATGATTATCATAGATCTTATAAAGCAAGTACAAATAAAGATTATTTGGATTTGTTAGAAAACATTTCATCAAATTTGTAAATTGAAAAAGCAAAAAAACCTAGTAAAAATATGATAGTGAATGAGGAAAAAAGAAAAAAATGGCAAAAATTCCATTTTAAAAATCAAATTATAGTAGATCGTAGGAAAACACTTATTTCTCCTTTATTGACATGGTTTTTAAGAAACACATATTTGTCTTTAGTTAAGTGAAAATGCTTTGATACATATGTATGTCATGTTTCAAAACTGCCATTTTGTCAAAGGCTAAAGAAAGATTTATAGAACAAACCCTTATGTCAAAATGACAGCCTAGAAAGAGGTTCATATTGGTTCAATATAGATCCTCCAAATCCCTAGCAAAGAAATGGATTCATCCAATATCATGCTAAAAGAATAATAACTAGACCAAACAACATTTTTTTTTAAATGTGATCTTTATATTCATGGGGTTTTTCATTATGAAAGATATTGAGACACAAGCTATAGCAGAATAATCTTCTTTAATATGAATAGTAATACGACACCATGTAAGAAAATTAACAAGAAAAAATATCAGTAATGCAAATTATATTAGAAAACACAGAAGACACAAGTGATTGATTGAATATGAAAAAGCAAATTTTTACCACAAACTTGTACAAAAAAAACAAGAAAATAAAAAACCCTTTGAATTGATTGATTCTAATTCAAAACATCGGAGGAGTTGTCTCCTGCCACAAACTTCTCTAAGATTCAACTAAAAAAACATGCAACTCACCTAGGATTCTTATTAATATAGCACCTATGACATCTTCGGAGCTACACATCGGAGGAGGCAATAAAAACAAGGCCTACAATAGCCACATGCCTACATACATGCCTACAAACAGCTATGAAACTGGTAAGCTTTAGATGAATTTTGGAACACAATGATCTTTTGGGGCTTTCGAGGATTGTTCTCGTGCAGCAGTTCTTGCCTTCTGCAACTTCTGAATAGCAGTCACAAAATCTTGTAAGTTTGCATTTGAAGATCCTCCACATGCAACAGCCTTTCTCGCCATGTCCTTCAACTTTTCTGCCTGTCTTTTCATCTGTTTCCCCTTGTCTTTACTCAGAACAAGTGTAACACCCTCCTTCACTCGTTCCTTATCTGGAATTCCATCTATATGCTCGCACACTTGGATTCCAATGCCGGACTCCACAGCTAGTTTAGAATTGAAGTGTTGATCTACAATCATTGGCCATGTGATTAATGGGACTCCAAGAGTTACGCTTTCAAGCATAGAATTCCATCCGCAGTGGCTTATGAAAGCGCCTATAGATGGGTGGGAGAGAATAACAAGTTGTGGCACCCAACCCCATATTAATAGCCCTCTATTCTTTGTTCGCTCTTGGAACCCCTCCGGAAGATATGTGTGAGCCAGGTCGGATTGCGTGTGTTTAACCTCTGGAGACACTTTGATAGCCCAAATGAAGGGCTGTTCGCTGGCTTCTAGCCCACCAGCCAACGCCTTGCTTTGTTCTTCTGTTAAGAATGTCTGGCTTCCAAACAAAATATAAGCAACTGAACATGAGCTTTGAGAATCCAGCCATTGGAGCAGCTTATCTTCGCTGATGTCTGCCATTTTACCTTGGGTGCTGACTCTCACCGCACCTTCAAAGAAAGCGGACAGAAGTACTGGGCCTGTGGACCATACCTTTTTCCCTGTCAAATTTCTCAAGTGTTGGAGATATTCAGGCTCCAGTCCCTCAAATGTATTGACGAGCATTCCCCATCCTTGGATGGTTGAGTGTATCCGTCCTATTCTCTTCATCGGCAAGGCCTGGAACATCACTGAGTGTATTTCGTGCTTATGTAATCTGAGTGGAGTGGGGAGACCCAAGCTCAGGACAACGCTGTCGTCTTCTTCCTTCACTGCGTTGTGCGAATATGACAGCCATGCAAAACGCAGCAAAGTCAGAGCGAATGCGCCATATGTATCGAACGCAACCTTAACGATGTCTTGCTTTTGGGCTAACTCCATATTCCATCCCAGAAGCACATCATGCATGATACAAACAGGAGCTCCCTCCCTTCAAGTTGGCCTTCAAGCCAACGGTTAAAAGGGTGTTCAAGGTTAGCGACCAAATCAAAAATAAGATCAGTTTGCTCGGAAGGAACTTGCTCGAAGCTTTCCACTCCCTTGGGTAACCCTTCAATTTGTGGCGTAGGAAGGACTGTGAGGCGAATATCGAAGCCGGAGGAAATAGCGTGGGCCATTTGGAGTTTCAGAGAGGGTGCATTAGCAGCGGTGGTAACAAAAGTGATGGCAAGGCCATACGAGGCAAGCAAGTTACAATACTCGAGTAGAGGGATGGCGTGACCCAGTGCAGGAAGCGGCACTGCCACTACATGGGGTTTCTCAAAACCATTCAACATCTTTGTTACTGATTGAACTCGACTGCAATCTTTGTAAGAAGGATTCACCGACTGAATAATGAATTACATACAGAATTCCATACAAATTTCCAGTGCTGAGAATTGCCAAGTTACAACCAAGAGTCAGATGCTTTATTTGTTACGTCTAAAAGGGTAGGGCATCAATTTGTCGTTTCCCATGTCAAGATCTAAAATAGGATATCCGGCATCAATGAAGTTGGAAAATAACTAAGAACGGCAATTCCTGATCCCTTAGACCAGCGTCATTAGGGAAAATTGCCAGCTTTAACGCCTTCTGTATGAAAGTTATTATGTTTGCTAATGGACGGGCCAGCGCTTAAGGCAGACGACCCCACATAATTGCATGATGAGGTTCTAGAATGATAAGTTTTTTGTTTTTTTCCTTTTGTGTGTTTTTCCAAGTACTCATGTATTATAGTAAAGATTAAAAATTTGATTGGTTTTTCTTTTTGTAATCTAATGAGAGTTGTAACAAAGATTAAAAAAACAACAAACACTCTCATTAATGGCCTCTCCTTCAATTTTCAAAATCTTCACTCGCACTTGTGGATGCCTGCAACCCAGTACTCCTACTCACACCGGTTCCCTTGCTCACAATGGCTCCCCTATTAACAAATCCCCTATCTACAACATTTTGGTTGACACTTCTCACTTGGCCCCCCAGAAACTCTCTCGTTTGACTCCCCTAGAGGCCTATGCTTCGATGAACTCTCCCCTTAAGAATTTGTTTGTTGATCTGCTCTGCAAACCCTCATTTGGCCCAGCTACCCCTTCAGCAAAATGCCTTCCTTGTGCCTCCTTTGTTCCAAAAGTGTCTGTGGGTAAGGAGGTGCTTGACTACATTTCCTACTACAAAAAGTATGTTCTAATCGATAGATTCAATTGATTGTGATTGTCACTCCCATTACTACATTTCTGGATCTCTGATCAATCGAACTCCTAATTTCTATTAAGCTAGAGATCTACCCATGTGCTTGTGGGTTTTTTGTTGTATGTTTTGATCACACTGATGGTAAGGATATAGTTCTCTCTGTGGGCCCATGGAGATGAGACTCCCATGTTCTGCCACTGCGGCCTTTGACCTCTTCTTTGAGTCCTCTAACAGACTTTGTTGAGGTCTCCCCTATTTGGGTTGGGCTCCCCCACCTCTTGCTGCACTTCTGCTGCCCTACCACTAATGAGTCTATTAGTAACATGTTGGGCCACTTTATTAAGGTGGACCCTAATATTAGTTTATTTTCTCATGCTTCCTTTGCTAGGATCGTAGTTGATCTGGATCTCTCTAAACCCCTTCTTGCGGAGATCTCTCTTAGGGTTGGTGGTCTCCAAGAGAGGCAACACTTGGACTATAAAGGAATTCCTTTTTAGTGTCAATGTTGCTTTGCCACAAGGCATCTGGTCTTTTCTTGCCCTCAAGGGTCCTGTGTTCGGTCATCTCCCACTTGGTAGAAGCATGCGGATAGGTTCCATCTCACTATTTTTTTGGCACTTTCAGACATGGACTCTTTTGTTGTGGAGCCATCTTCGTTGACTGCCCCTACTTCTATGGTTCATTCACGTGTCCCTTTGGCTCTTGCCTTGTCACCCCTTGCTATCGCAACTCCTCCCCCCAGGAGATCCTATTTTGTTTAGAGCATGTGTTGCTACTATTGTGTAGTTTCATTTAAAGGACTTCTCCTACATAGGACTCATCCCTTCTATGGCCCCAAACACTCTCTCCCTTGATTGCCAAGTTCCTCTCTCGGGCTCTATTATCCCTCTCTCTATTATCTTCATGAAATTACATAATTTGATGTATTGTAATTTGAATTATATCTTTCTTGCCATTGGGTGAGCTAAAAAAGCCCCATAATGACTCAAAAATTCACTTAATAAATAAGAGGAATAGCATGTGCATTTGTATAATTCATATTGTTGATATACCTTCTTCATACACTAGTATAACTAAAATACCTCCATTTTTTACCAATCATCCTATGTAGCTAATTTCTTTGCTACTTTTTTATCTATCCATTTATTATTTACCCTGTCAACCAAGTTCATTGCTCATACCTATACATCTAACACAAAACTAAGTATTGATTGTCACATACATTAGGTCCTAAACATAGAAGACTTAGATGAGCTATGAAAAATGTCATTATACACACATATTTCATTTAAACATTCGTATACTACTTAATCTACAAACCCTTGCCACACACACACACACACACATATATAAATAAATACACACACACACACACACACACACACACACACACACACACACACACACACATATATATGGGTATGTGCACAAAGATGGTGGTCTATAACGTGGACACCACCCAAAAAAAATATGAAAAAACAAGCAGCGCGTACGTGCTTAGTTCCGTTGTTCTCGAGCCTAAAAAAGGTAACGCATATGCGTTGCTTTTAGTAAAGTGAGCACGTACACGCTACCTTTAGGAAAGTGAGCGTGTATGCGCTACTTTTAGGAAAATGAGTGCGTATGCGATACTTTTAGGAAAATGAGCGCGTACGCGCTAATAAGCCCTAAAGGACCACATACGCGATACCTATCACAAAAAAGTTTTTAAAAAAAAACTAGGTCTTATTTTCCCGTGACAGCCACGGTTTTTGCCCCATTTTGTTCGCCAAACTGCAAACGGGGTGCCTCATTTCTCCTCTAGACACTATGGATCAAGGTTGGTTTTTGTTAATTTTTGTCTGTCTTTCCCGTTTGTTCAATTTGTTTTATGTTTTGAATTTAATTTCATTAATTTTGATTAGGTTTTTTCATTTTTGGTTTCAAAAACCAAATTCTGATAATCCACAACAAGAAAAACAAAATGCACCTCTTGAAAACCCACAAGATACACCCCCAATTCCTCCTTTTGACCGCACACCTGAAACACAGGAGCATTTAATTAATCAATTAGGGCAAAATACGTCTAAAATCAATAGACTGATTGATAAATTGAAAACATCCGAACTTGAGCATCATAAATCCCTTGCCACTAGCCTAGAAACATTAGCTAGTGGTGTCATAGTTGTTTCCACATAAATTATAAAATGGGGAAACTTTAGGGATAGGTGTCGTCAATACTATGTTGATGGGTTATCATACGAGGGAGTGAAAAACAAAAATATTAGTAAACAACAAATATGTGCCCTTTTTGTTGATTCTAAAACTGGTCAGTCGTTACCTCTTAAAGCAAAGAGGTTTCCCATACATTGGTGTACCAATGTGCAGATGAAGAATCTTTTTTGGCAGAGGTGGTGGATGGTCTTTGATGATCCACCTTGTAATAATTATGAGGTGCCATTGTATTTTTTGAGAAAAGTATACTATGAGTTTGTGCTCAATGTGCGGCCAAACTATTTTGACATGAGAGAGTTCCATGGTAGAGGTGGGGTTCTGCCCAAGATAGACCTGGAGGCCGCAAGCAAGTAGCCCTGGAGAGTCGTCCCCCCTTAGCACCCAAATCCAAGGTGCATCAGGTTGTCCCAGTACAGCTGAAAGAGTCGATGGAGCTACAGACTCTTTAGGCAGCCACAACATTGACAGGTGCCATCATCCAACATGGGACGTCATTAGCACACCCTATTGTAATAGATGATGAGCCATTAGTTTCTCCAGGTGATGACAGAGATCCCATTCAGCATATTTGTGTTAGTTGCTTGGGAATAGGCTTAGGGATAGATGATGCGGCCAATGCAGATGGATCCACATCTCATCTGTGCACGATTTGCGGGAGTAGATGTCAGGCCCGCATGAATGAGGATTTCGCGCTGACAGATGAGTTGATGAACATGGTGTTTTCCCATTAGCGACAGACACAGGTGTGTTGATTTGAATTCATAGCATTTTATTTATCAGTCACTTTAAATTTTTAATTACATAAATGAATTTTCATTTATACATCGATTTAAATTGAAACAAATAATATGCATTTCAAGATGCAACAACGGTATCCCATACTCCTCCCCCAGTTACTACATCTGCAACTTCGATGCCTGAGGTATAAATTTTGTAACATTTTAAAATAGAATAGTACACTTTGAATTAAAAAAATATTACAAGATATACTATCTTTAATGTTTGGTCCAATTTTTGGTTTGTAGGTGTTGATAGGGGACCAAATGTCCCAGATTGATGACATCACGCTCTCAGCGATTGATTTTGGCCTACAAGGCTATACGGTATCATATTTCATACAACCCTTTTTATATATTGTTTTGATGGAATATGCAATTCATTTCATTTTAGATTTTTTAAATTATGTTTAATATATTATCTGTACTAATATCCCATGTTAATTTATTTTTTTTAGGGTACTCCCTCCGCGTCTAGGCCTCATCCTAAGAAAAAAAATTCCTCAAAGACGCCAAAATGTGGGAAGAAGGTAATTGAACACATTTTTAGTTGTACAATTGTTTGAAAATGTTGAAATCAAATATTAGTTGGGGTTTGTAGATTGATTAGTGTTTTTTGTCTATTTTACATGTACAATGACCATTGAGCTATGTGGATTTGTTGAATGCACCTGATTCGCCCGTGGATCAAGAGAGGGCGGAGGTATGTATCTCTACTTTATTTTCTTGATTTCATGATTATATGCACACATACATGTGAACTTGTGATATATTATAATCTTATATTTTTTTCATACAGGAAATATCCATAGTTGTTTCATCAATGGCGAGCCCTCCTCCATGCACTGGAGAAGCATCTCAGGATCCGGTACACTTTTGTTTGATATATTACATTAATTATTTTTAACCTATAATACTTATAATTATATTAATTGTGTTTAATCTTTGATCCTTTTTTGTATAGGTAATAGCAACAGTTTCTCCATCGATGGTGAGTCATCCTCAGTCCATTGGAGAAGCATCTCGAACACCAGTAGGTCATTGTTCTCTATATTATATCTTTTAAGTGTTTTTGATGTATTTATGTTAGTACATTGTATTAATTGTACATTTAATCTACAATAGACCCCTTTGCGGTATGGCCATAACATGGATCCTTTTAAGTATGTCTTCAAGAAAACTCCTAAGAGTGACAAGGAGAGGAGAGCGAAGACATTAGCTCCTAGATTAGCCAATGAGGTAATCTACATTTCAATTGCGAATGAATTATAGTTAAATGCATAGTTATGTTGTTAATTGTGAACTATTTTCTAGAAAAGAATTCTAACTTGGCTTTTGAATTGTGGTTTTGCAGCCATCTACAGAGCCGCAAACTGCATCGAAGAGGCTTGATTTTGATGATCCACCACAAGTTCAGGATCATATAGTGTTAGTTTTGGTCATAGAATGACCGATACATGTAGATATATTTTACATTTTTATTGTATATCAATTTGGACATGGCGTATGCCACATTTTTGTAATACTTGTATTGACTTGACAAACATGCCTTTTTTGATATATATAAATGTTGATATTCAATCCAATAAATGTGTATTGAGTTTATTATTTTGTATTCATTGTATTTCGTGGATGTCCTTTTATAAAGTTAATTGATCATTTGCCTATGTAATCAACAATATGAATATAAACAACAAAAATCTATGATATAAAACATTGCAATCATGGAATATGATTTGATAAAATTTCTAAAATGCTGAATTAACCCTACAAAACTCCTTGTATTCAGTTCATTATTGTGTATTCGTTGTATTTGGTGGCTGCCCTTTTATAAATTTAAATGAATATTTGCCTATGTAATCAACAATATGAACATAAACAACAAAAATTGACAATATGAATATAAACAACAATATGTGTGGTGCGACAACACCCTCACGCTCGCAATGGTCAAATTTTGGTTGTCATGTGCATAAACCGACGTCACGAGCGCATCTGGGTGGGCAGATTTATGCTAGTCATGCTTCTCTCGTGCATCCCAAAGCTTCGGAACGTCGAGAGTCATACCCTACCGGTGCGAGTCCAAAAAATTGTCAAACTTTGATGGATTGTTTCTTTCTAATATAGGACACATATGATCAATTTGTTTGAACATGTGGGGTCGCATGAGGCTCCTCTACAATTTTTTATCTCATTTTTTGATGACTCGAAGCCATTTTCAATTGGTAGCATTTTTTCGCCTGCTGCAAAAAACGTTAATTGCATGCAATGCAAAGTTGCAAGATAGGCTAGAATTGATTTGTTCATCGTGTGCACAAACCGACATTACAAGTGTGTCTGGGTGGGCAGGTTTATACTAGGCATGCTCCTCTCGTGCATACCAAAGTGTCAAAACGTCAAGAGTCATACCCTACCAGCACGATTTCTCAAGTGGCCTGAGTCCAAGAAATTGTCAAAATTTGATGGATTGTTTCTTATAATGTAGGAAATATATGATTGATCTATTTGAACCTATGCAGTTGCATGAGGCTCCTCTACAATGGCCTATCTTGATTTTTGACGACTCAGAGCCATTTTCAATTGGTAGCATTTTTCGCCTGCTGCAAAAATCGTAAGTTGCATGCAATGCAAAGTTGCAGGATAGGCTAGAATTGATTCAGTTCATCATGTACACAAATCAACATCACGAATGCATCTGGGTGGGAGGGTTTACGCTAGGCATTCTCCTCTCGTGCATCCCAAAGTGTCAGAATGTCGAGAGTCATACCCTACTGACGCGATCTCTCAAGTGCCCTGAGTCCAAAAAATTGTCAAACTTTGACGGACTGTTTCTTCCAATCCAAGACACATATGATCGATCCATTTGAACCTATGGGGTTGCATGAGGCTCCTCTACAATGGCCTATCTTATTTTTTGACTACTCAGAGCCATTTTCAAGTGGTAGCATTTTTTTGCCTACTGCAAAAATCGTCAGTTGCATGCAATGCAAAGTTGCAGGATAGGCTAGAATTGATTCGGTTCATCGTGTACATAAACCAAAGTCATGCGCATGTCTGAGTGGGAAATTTTATGCTAGGAATGCTCCTCTCATGCATCCCAAAGCATCAGAACATCGAGAGTCATAGCCTACCGGTGCGATCTCTCAAGTGCCATGAGTCCAAAAAATTGCCAAACTTTGACTGACTGTTTCTTCCAATCCAGGACACATATAATCGATCCGTTTGAACCTGTGGGGTCACATGAGGCTCCTATACAATGGCCTATCTCAATTTTTGACAAATCAGAGCCATTTTCAATTGGTAGCATTTTTTTGCCTGCTGCAAAAACTGTCAATTGCATGCAATGCAAAGTTGTAGGATAGGCTAGAATTAATTTCGTTCGTTGTGTGCACAAATCGACATCATGAGCGTGTTTGGGTGGGCAGGTTTACACTAGGCATGCTCCTCTCATGCATCCCAAAGCGCCGAAACGTCGAAATTCATACCCTACCGGCGCGATGTACAAGTTGCTTGACAACTTTTTTGACAGTAATGACAATTTTTGCTCAAATTGTATCTAGACTCAATCTATGACCCCTATGACTTGATAATGACTCAAATAATTCTCCATGATTATACAAGAATCCAGAATTCTCATTATTAACCTTATCACATCACATAAACTCAAAACATAGTCACAAAACATAGACACAAAAAATAGTCACAAAACATTCACATATTATTCAAAAATTTACCTCTAAATATGGTCAAATTAGCTCTTAGCTATTTGAATATACAAAAAAATGTCATACAAATCATCTCATGGGATTTTATACAAAATTTGGCATTACAATATGTGCGATTCATCTCATCCCCATTTTAATATACAAATTTTGGCATCTACATATGTACAAATCAGCTCATTGTCATTTAAATATGCCCCTAAACATGTTAAAATCAGCTCATGGGCAGTAATATATACAAAAAATGAATATAGAACAATTCATCGACGATATATATAAAATTCTCAAAATCATTCTACTCTGAACTGTAGAATCAATCAAGTGAGCCTTCAGGATCGACTCTAACTCGTATTGTGTCAAGTATTGCCTTGTGATCAGATTCACAAACTTTCCATAAAATCTTGTTATGAGGTCTATCACGATACTTCATCAAATTAATATTTATTGCAACAACAAGGTTAGACAAATGAAGAATATGTCTGTTCAAAGTCCTCAAACAACCAAACATCAAAATTCTTGATAGAGTATCTCCTAAGCCATGTTCCTATCATGACAACAGACCCTATTGGGTACTCAATACCCTCTTTGTCAATTCACGATATTATTTTTCCCACTCCGTACTAATAATTAGTTTGTACACGCTCCTATGCCTTAAAAATGTTATGGCAAGGCAGCGAACTAATAGGATCAATACCCCGTACGTGCTTACAAGTAATAAGTAGCATGTACGCACTCCTACACCTTAAAAATGTTATGGCGGGGCAGTGAACTAATAGGTTCAGTATCCCGTACGCGCTATTTGTAGTAAAGAAAATGTGAAGGAGAGAGAGAGAGAGAGAGAGAGAGAGAGAGAGAGAGAGAGAGAGAGAGAGAGAGAGAGAGAGAGAGAGAGAGAGAGAAGGGTGGGAGGGAGAGGGAGAGAAGGGGTATGTAGGAAGGGAGAGAGAGAGAGAGAGAGAGAGAGAGAGAGAGAGAGAGAGAGAGAGAGAGAGAGAGAGAGAGAGAGAGAGAGAGAGAGAGAGAGAGGAAGGGGTATGGAGAGAGAGTTAAAGGGAGAGAGAGAGAGAGAGAGAGAGAGAGAGAGAGAGAGAGAGGGGGGGGATAAGGAGGGGGAGGGAGGGAAGGAAGGAGAGAAGAAGGGATATGGAGGAAGAGAGAAGGGGAGAGAATCAATTCTATATTTTTCAATTAAGGCTCTCTCTCTTTCTCCCACATTCTTTATCTCTGAAGTCTCTTCTTCTCATCCTCTATCTCTCTATCTCACTCTCCCCTTCTCTCAGGTGTATCTCTCTCTCATTCTCTCCCTCTCTCCTCCCCCTCCCTCTCTCCCTTTCTCATTACCTCTCTTTCTCACTCTCTCCCTCTCTCCCTCTCTTCGCACCTCTCTCTCTCTAGTCTCTTGTACTCTCATTCCATCCCTTCCTCCCTCTCACTCAGACTCTCTCTATCTCTCACCCTTTCTCTCCCTCCCTCCCTCCACCTCTTAGGTTTCTCTTTCTCTCCCAATCCCTCTATCCACCTCTTAGATCTCTCTATATCGCTCTCTCTCTCTCTCTCTCTCTCTCTCTCTCTCTCTCTCTCTCTCTCTCTCTCTCTCTCTCTCTCTCTCTCTCTCTCTCTCTCTCTCTCTCTCTCTCTCTCTCTCTCTCTCTCTCTCTCTCTCTCTCTCTCTTTGAGTCCCCTTCTTTGTGTCACTCTCTATCTCTATCTCTCCCTCTATTTCCCTCTCTCTCTCTCCATATCTCTCTCCCCCTCCCTTTCCCTTTCTCTATCTTTGTCCCCCCCCCTCTCTTTCTCTCTCTCTCTCCATCTCTATTTCTCTCATTTATCTCTTGTCTCTCCCTCTCAGTCTCTATCTATCTATCTCACTCTCCTCTCTTAGGTGTATATCTCTCTCATTCCATCCCTCTCGTCCCCCTCTCTAGGGTCATTTGGTATTCTTAGGGATCATATGGTATCCTAGGGATCCATGCATGTGTCCTAAGGGGTCATAGGACACCATATGACTCCTTAGGACACCATATGACTCCTTAGGACACCATATGACCCCTTAGCACACCATACAACCCATAATGACCCCAAATAGTGTCTGAAGGGGTCATAAAACACTATATGACCATTTAGGACACCATACGACTCATAAAGACACCATATCGAGTCCTAAGGGGTCAAATGGTGTCCGAAGGGGTCGTTGGAGACTATATACCCCTTAGGACACCATATGACCCCTAACGACACCATATGGTGTGCTAAAGGGTCATAAGGTGTCCTAGGGGTCATAGGACACTATAAGACACATAACGACACCATATGGTGTTGTAAGGGGTCATAGGACACCATATGACCCTTAGAACACAATATGACCTCTAACAACATCTAAGGGGTCACAGGGTGTCCTAAGGGGTCATAGGACACTATATGATCCCTTAGCACACCATAGGACCTATAACGACACCAAATAGTGTCCTAAGGGGTCATAGAACACCATATGACCCTTTAGGACACCATTTGGTGTTGTTATGAGTTGTATGGTGTCCTAAGGGGTCATATGGCACCCTATGACCCCTTAGGAAACCATATGGTATCGTTATGGTTTGTATGGTGTCTTAAGGGGTCATATGGTGTCCTAAGGGGTCATATGGTGTCCTATGACCTCTTGGGAAACAATATGACCTCTAATGACACCTAAGGGGTCATATGGTGGGCTAATAAAATGATATATTATTTAAAGTTATGATTAGAACATCATACAATAGAACATCGATAGTTTAGTTTTTATATAGCTTAGTTAGACCATTGTCAGCATAAGAGAGACTACTAGCGAACAAACAATGAGGCTTCGCTAAAAATCAAGTGTAAGAGCTTGACCTAACCCTAAGAGTACTACCTTTCTAAATCATATGATGATCTTAAATTTGCAAGGCTATAGGACTGATCTCGATTGTGACTATAGGAATTACACACTTGATTTCTTTCATGGGTATGTACCCTTCCAGGCCTTTTGACAAGTGATGATCATCATATACTACCACTTCCATGCTTACAACAAACTTCAATTTCTTTAGATGGCAGGCATTGTGTAACAGCATGGGAACTCTCGCATACCCACCACTATCATTCTCTATGAGATCATTTTTGTTACTCTTCCTCTTTCTCTTCCTACCAGTTTTTTCCTTCTGAAAAACATATTGCAGGTAGTCTGACTCATCATTTTGATTTGTTGACACTATTTTCCACATCTACTATGCTCATTAAAAACACATTCGAGAAAAATATTGCTGCAGGTTTCCTTGTTTGTCACGGTAATGCACTTGTGGTTCAATTTCAGACCCTTCTTCCTCCTATCCAATATACACACACAAATCCATCAGTCAATTTTCTTAGGAGAGCATACATGATAAAAATCAAAGAGGAAGTTGCAGACAAGAAATGAATTCACTTACTTCTATAGAAGTGCAGACACAGTTGTAGTGGGGTATGGAGGGAGGGAGGGAGAGAAGAAGAGAGAGAGGGTTGGGGTATGGAGAGAGAGAGAGAGAGAGAGGCACCTTGTACGCGCTTGAGAGGGGGAGACAATACACTTATATGTGTGTATATATATACTTAATATATTATATATTATTATATACATATATATGTAAATATTATATATTATATATAAAAAGTATATATTATATGTATATACACATATTATATATACAATATCATATTATACACACTCCCAAAATTTAAACAAACGTAGCGCGTACACGTTGTTTATAGTAAACATAGTGTGTACACATTGTTTATAGTAAACATAGCGTGTACGCATTGTTTATAGTAAACATAGCATGTACGCGTTGTTTATAGTTAAGATAGAGCTTACGCACTTCTTACACCATAAGTACCATGTACGCACTTTTGACTGTTTAGGCTTGGAAATAGGCCTGGATGACAAAGCTACGGTTTGGAAGTTTGATTTCCCTCCATTTCTCTCCTTTTTGACGTGTTTTACTTTATCAACTTGGTTTCTCGACTTTGTCATCATCAGGTTTACACTTCATCAAGTGGGTATTTCTAAAATTGCCACCATATTTTCACCCGTCTTCTGAGCTTTCTAACCATATAAGTTTTTCAAACTTTGAAAAACAATAACATATTATTATTGAGTTTCTTTTACCAGTGTCTCCATAGTTCTCACAGACATAGGTGCACCATTTTTTTAATACCTTTTGATATACTTATCCAAATTTTAAAAACTTTATATATTATTGTAGTGCACTTGATTCTTTACAATTTTTTTAAAAATAATTGTATTTTCGACTTGTTTGGTGCAACTTATGCTTCGTGCACAAACAGGTACCTAATTTTCAGGATGTGCTCGATTGGAAAAATCTTTTAAAAAAAACAAATACTCAACGAAAAGATACACATCATCTAGTGCTCACTCTTAACTATCTTTATACCAAAGGATTTGTCAAAATACTAAATCTAACTATGACTTTTTTATGCGCTCGTCAGACACTATATCATGTTTTTCCAGAAAAAGTCAGGGTCCATTTTTCATGCGCAAAGTATTTGACCCCCTTAATCTTATCCAATTTTGAAAAAGTTTAGTAGTTTGGAAACTATATTCAGAGTACTACAATATTTGTTCTTTGATTATCTTCATATCTTGAGTGGATGACTTTCAAATTTTGCCTCTAAGTTGAGGTTCACCTGATTTCAGAAAAAAAATGTCCACTTATACCCCTCCTTTTTTACCACCATCTTTGTTCACTTACCCATATATATATATATATATATATGTAAAGCGGAAAATCGCAATCGAACCCTAGATGTTCTCCCCTCTTCTAACTCCGAGGAGAGAGAAGGGAGGTTCGCTAGGATTCGATGGTTTTCACTTAGGGGAGAGACTTTACATTCAAAAGAGGGGTTGAAACTCATAAGATCCAATCCCACATAATGCAAGATTGGATGCTAAATGAATTTCAAGGGTCAAGACAGCAAGGCTACCCTCTTTTGTAAAGAATGTGCATAGAGGAATTGAGCTAGGAATGCATAGAAAGTGACAAAGATTTGCTTATAAACTGAGTTCGGATTATAGGATGAAGCTGCGGACCTGGAATTAGCAGTAAAATGTCGATACGGCGTTGTACTGCAAATTTGAGCAAAAGTTGTCGGGATGATGGTGCCCGGCGCCACGGTCCTCAGAAAAATCTGCGAAACGAAGGGGGATCTGTTCGTCTCTACACAAGGATTCCAGATCTTCAATTTCAGCCGCGTACCTGCAACCTACACACAGAAAAGCGAAGACGATTGGGGGGTTAGGGATTAGGGGTTTGCCTTTAGGTCAAACCCCGGTTTTGGAATTAACCAAGAAATGAGCAAGTGCTGTAAATGTAAATGACTGTAAAACAAGTACTAATACCTTGTTCTAAGGATGTTTGTATCCTTATGTGCGAAGGTATAGATGTTGTATGTTGTTGTAGTATGTTGTATGTAGTATGTAGTAAGTGATCTCCTCTTCAATGGTTGAATCCTTGTCTTGAATGCAACACTTAGCCTTGAATGGAGACTTGAAATGATCAATTGCTTGAAGGAATGCTTGAATGCTTGAATGTTTGAGTATAGTTTCCACGCCTTTTCCGTCATGTATCTGTTATTTCCAAATGAGAGAGAAAAATGTAGTTTATATACTTGTCAATTAGGGCTGATAGACTGATTTTCCCGACCTTAGGCCGACCAGGAAAGATAATTTCCAAATTGCAAACAAAAAGACCCGAGACCCCTTAGGAGACCGGGCCCAAAATAGGACCCAGGGACCAGGGCGCTGGGCGCCATGGTCCTAGGGACTAGGGTGCTGGGCGCCCTGGTCCTGAGGGACCAGGGCGCTGGGCGCTCTAGTCCCACCTCCCGGGACAGCAGGGTGCAAGGAGGTTCAGGCCAGGGTACTTGAAAAATGCAGTTTTTGGTGTCGTGAGCAAGTTTCGGGGTCTCCATTCAGGTTGTGTGTTGCGTCGCCATCATGAAGACCGAAATGCAGTCGAAATTGCAAGTGTCGCAATTTTAGGACGCTACAATATATATATATATACGCGCACACGCACGCACGCACACACACGCACACACACACACACACACACACACACACACACACACACACACACACACACATACATATACATATACATATACATATACATATAAATATACATATACATACATACACACATATATGTACATATATACATACATACATACATACATACATATGTATATAATATATGTATACATGTATGTATGTATGTGTATACGTATAAAAATATATATGAATATATGTTAAAATATTGTTTTTATTTTTACCAACTCCTCTAAACTCTAATCCAAAACGAAATTTAGCTAAGGAAATGCCTAAGAAAACCCTCCATCACCCTATTGGCACCTCATTTTTGTGTCTCTTTTTTTTTTATTCTACTCCAAAGGTTGTGAGTTTGAACTTATCAACCCTCATTGATTACTGGTCTGAGATATCCTAAATGGCTCCCATAAGTGTCAAAGGATACATGAATCCATAGAGTCTAAGTTTAGTCTAGTTATGATGTTTTCCTTTGTGTTTTGTGTGTTTGCCAATATTTTAAAATTTTATTTGTAAATACATCTAAAAACTTGACATAAACAACCTCTCAATGTTTGAGGCCTAGGACAAAATCTTCCTAAAAATATATATATACATATATATATATATGACAATTTCATATCTAATCTTTAATTTAATAAAGGATAGATAATATAAAAAAAATTATGTATATAAATATGCCTTGATTTGTGTAAAAATTCATATAGAAGATGTGGCACAAGTTGTATAATTTCTTACAATCTTAATGAGTTTTCTTACAATCGGTAATTATCCTTGCTCTATAGGTTGATTACTTCAATGTAATGGCTTCAAAATGATTCCCTTGATCATTTTAGACTGCCCATTGTTCTCACTATGGTTTATCATCAATTTGTAACTTGTAGGAGAGAGACTAATGAGTCTTTAATAATGTTCAACATAAGCTTCCTTTAACTATACATGAGGTTAGTAGCTTCCTATAATCCTACAAGAGCTAATGTTGTTCAAATGTACTTTATAGCCAGGCTCTAGCTCCTCTTATTTATATGTTTGTGAGACGTAAATTTCCTACAATAATAACTTTTTCAATTGTATAAATAGAATTCGTGATGGTAGAAATACAACTCATCTTACAAGATTATAACTTGTAGGATCACTCTCTTCTCTTAGATAACTAGCAACATACAATCAAATAGTCATTCTTAAGTAATCCCTCACGTATACACTACTCAATAAAATTCTTGGAGTCCCAAATCAACTTTATCACAAACCACATAATCAAAACCAAGTCTTCAACCTTACTTAGGTAGTTAACTTCCCTCTAACAAGCTAGGTTACGCTAACTATATAATTGAATATAAAATCCTATTTGAATAATCAATTTCCTCAATTCAATGCAACTAATCAAGAGAACCTCCTTAAAATTCAACCAAGTATACTTGAACAATCAAGCAACTATCAACAATCTTCGAACTTGAATCCAAGGGATTCCACAAAATCAACCTTCTACATCAATAAGGACATAGATAGCATACAAAAAAATTGTACAAAAATTGAACAATGATGTCCTAAAATATCAAAGAAGGAATGCAAAAATTAGGAAATGAAGCTTATCAACCAAGAAACTACAATTATCAATAAAAATTAATCAATGGAATGCTTGCCCAAATGATGGTAGCATTGGTTCTTCTCTTGAAAACACATTTGAATAGACTTCAAAAAAATCAAAGAATAACAATTAATATTAAATACCTTTCCCCACTAAATAGATGTAGGTCCATTCCACCAAAGATCATAAAAAAAATCGATTATCCATAGTTCCACATAGAATTGGATATAATCTAGAGCAGCAATTAAAAAAGAATGAACAACAACCTACCCACTAACACAATCCAAAGGAAAACAATACATTCCTAGGATAGTAATTATAATCAATAGTAATGACTTTCCTATAGAAAAGGAGAATGAGTTGGAGGTGAACACTCACAAATTTTAATTATACCAACAAATATTAAAAGGGGGGAAATTATGCTTTAAGAAATAGGGTTAATTAATCGATAACAACTTCTATCTCACTAAGTATTATTTACTTTGTCTAACTTTGACACTAGTAATTCTTGTTAGTGAATGTTAGCATACATTACATATTCCATTGTTTGGTGATCTAGGCGATTATCAAGTAGTTGGTAGCTAGGCATTGCATAATTGCATTGCTTCTAGGTTTATATCGGTTTTTATTGTTGAATCTAATATAAATAAATCTAAGCAATTACATTCTTCATATTGTATCAAAGAAGGCAATGGTAAATGGAAACATTAAACTAGATTTTGGTTGGAAAAGATGAGAAGTAATTTGATTTCCTGTGGTTGGATGCTTAGCTACAAAAGTTGTGCCTATAATGAAAGAAGACGTTGAAGGCATTGAATGTGATAAAAATGTTAAAAACCAATAAGATAAGTTGGGTTTGCGGATGAATACTTTGGTAATAAAAATATCACAAAGCATCCAAACTTCCATTTACCATAATAAGGGGGGAATGTTAGCAAATGTTAGCATATATTACATAATACATTTTTTAGTGACATAGGTGGTTATCAGACAATTGGTAGTTAGTCGTGTTGCACAACTAAATTACTTTTGTTTATATTGGTGTTTGTTGTGGAATCTAATATCAATCAATCAAGCATTTACCCTCTCCAATTGTTAGTGTCAATTTTTGTTTTCCTATTATAAGTTTTTCCTACACATATATTCTCAATAGTAAACTTGCTTCAGTACATAAATTTTGCTCATCCTTAAAGCTTGGTATATTTATTATAGTTTTAATAGGTTGATCAATTAGTGTGACATTTAATTTTATATTAAAAATTATATAATTATAGATAATTTTATCATTTATTAATTCAATCTTTGTTTAAGAAATTTGTTCAATATTGATTTGAGATGGCCGTCAATTCAAATTTTTATTTTTTAATTACATGAAATTATCTCATTCATTCTCTTTTCTTCACATTCTAGTTTTGGACTCCTCAGATGTTTGAGTTTTTTATCATTTCCTTAGCATAATGTTGAATTTTATATCAATATGATATATTTGATCAAAATAATGATTGACACCTATCATTTAATTCAAATATAAAACATGAATATAATGATTTAATTTTTTTTAAACATGAAAACAACCATTCAAACTATTCAAAACATGAAAATAAAGATTGAAGCTTTTCAATTTTAATTTTAAATATGTAATTTTAATGTTTTACATTAATAAAAACAAGAACGATAGATTAGTCAAATAATGATTGATATTTCTCAAAACCATAAAAAGAATGTTTGTATGTTGGCGAATATGCAATTTGCAAGGAAAAATAGAGCATGTGGGTCATAAGATGTGCATGCTTTTAGACCTTTTTTATTTTCTCCAAACAAAAAATACACTCGCATTATAATTTACTTTGGAAATTACCAATCTTTAGAATTAGATTTTCCTTGGACATCCAATCCTAAAGGTTGAACTTACATGCCGATCTTCAAAAATATAGTTTATACAAAATATAGAAAATCGATTAAATATCAAGCATGGTCTCCTATTTATATAAAAATGTTACAATAACATCAGAATCTCTAATTTTTCTAACCATATGATATTTTTTATATTTCAAATACGTAAAGGTTTTGAAAAATAGCAACAAATTCCCTAAAAATAACACCGACTAAACACTGTTAAAGCAGCTTTAAAATAGTACCTAAAAAACTTACAAAAATACATCAACTTATTACTAAACAAAAACCTTTAAAACGTCTCTAAAAACAACCTTGAACTACTGTCAAAGTGGCGCCTCAGAAGCATTAATCCAACAATATGTAAGCTTTGAAGATTCTCCACGTACAGCAGCAGTTTTTGTCATGTGCAATTGGTACATCTCGCGGGCAAAATCTTGTAAGTTTACATTCGAGGATCCTCCAAATTCAACTGCCTCTCTTGCCATTTTCTTCAACTTTTCTGCTCCTCTTTTCATCTCTTTCCCCTCCTCTTTACTCAAAACAAGTGTTACACCATCCTTCACTCGTTCCTTGTCTGGAATTCCATCTCTATGCTGGCAAATTTGGATTCCGATTCCCAACTTAATTGCTAGTTTAGAATTGAAGTGTTGATCTGCATAGATGGGCCAAGTGATTAATGGGACTCCTAGAGCCACGCTTTCAAGCATAGAATTCCATCCACAGTGGCTCACGAAGGCTCCCACAGATGGATGTGAGAGAATAAGAAGTTGTGGTGCCCAACCCCATATGACCAACCCTCTATTCCTTGTTCTCTCTTGGAAACCCTCCGGAAGATATGTACGATCGAGAAGATCTGCTGTGTCAGATGTCCTGGGTTCGAACTTTGGGGACACTTTGATAGCCCAAATGAAGGGTTGCCCACTGGCTTCTAGACCACTAGCCAAGGCCTTGCTTTGTTCTTCTGTTAAGAATATCTGACTTCCAAAAGAAATATAAACAACTGAACATGAGCTTTGAGAATCCAGCCATTGGAACAGCTTAACCTCGCTAATGTCTACCATTTTACCTCGGTTGCTGTCTTTCGCTGCACCTCCAAAGCAAGTCGATGGAAGAACTGGGCCTATGGACCATACCTTCTTCCCTGTCAGATTTCTCAAGTGTTGGAGATATTCAGGCTCCAGCTGTTCATAAGTATTGATGAGCATTCCCCCTCCTTGATTGAGCGACTGTAACCGTCCTATTACCTCTAGCATCAAGGGGTCGAACAACATGGTGTCTATTTCGTGCTTATGTAATCTGAGAGGAGTGGGGAGATCCAAGCTCAGCAGAATACTGTCGCCTTCTTTCTCCAATGCGTTATGCGAGGCGGAAAGCCATGCAGAACGCAGCAGAGTAAGAGCGAATGCGCCATATGTATTGAACACCACCCTAGTGATATTGTGCTTTTGGGGTACCTCCATAGTCCATCCTAGAAGTACATCATGCATAATACAAACTGGATGATTCATTCCTTCAACTTGAGCTTCAAGCCAATGATTAAAAGGTTGTTCAAGCTTGACAACCAGATCATAAATTAGACCACAATGCTCGGGAAGAACTTGGTCGAAGCTTTCAACTCCCTCGGGTAGCCCTTCCACTAATGGCGTGGGAAGGACTAGGAGGCGAATATCTAACCCGGAGGAAAAAGCGTGGGCCATTTGGAGTTTCAGACGGAGGGCATTAGCAGCAGTTGTGACACAAGTGATGGCGAGACCAGACGAGGCAAGCGAGATAGCAAAGTCGAGTAAAGGGATGGTGTGACCGAGTGCAGGAAACGGCACTGCCACCACATGAGGTTTCACAAAATTGTTGATCATCTTGCAGATTGAATCAAACTCCAAATTTTATTATGAGCAGAGCATAGGCTACACAAATCTTATTATGTAACAGCTGAGGAGGATGGATGGGAAAGAGACATTTAATAGGGATTATCTATACAGGGAGACTGTATGAGCTGATCAGTGTTGTTTGAACCGTCGCTTGACGTGGGTTTCGAGGGAACTTTTCTGCCGAAAGTCACTAGAAAGTCGTTCGAAAGTAATTTTTTTATCAACTGCATCTATATATATTATTAAAAAAATGCATCTCATTTACAAAAACATATGTCGAACAGGATGAAATTATATTTCAAATACCACACAGACCGGGTGATATCTAGGAAATATCAAATTTATTCAGTTTTTAACGGTCGTGCATCCATATGCAAATATTTCCATACAGTGCCATGATTTAGTCTATTTTCTTTCGGCATACGGCTTCTTCCCCTCTGATTCCCCGACAGAAAAAGTAACAGGGATGTAACTTTTTAAGTTACTCTATTTCCTTCGAGCATATGATTCGTACAATAAGTTTGGTATTCACAATAAATATATTATTTGAGAAATAGAAGTTCATAGTGATCCACATACCTATCTCCTACCCACCTTACGAAAAAAGAAACATTTATCAGGATTCATAATATATTTTTTGGGATTGGATTTTTATTCTTACTGGATTTTCACATCTACCACACAAACACACTCTTAGAAAATGTTTATACCTAAACATAATAAATAGGAATAGTGTGCTTATGCTATATTATTGTCCCTTATACATATTGAGGTATGCACGTGAGAGGAAAAGAAAAGAAAAAAGATAGAAATTAAGTGAAGACCACCTTCATTTTTATGGAGTAGGTGACAACAAAGTAATATTTATCTACTCAAATAGAAACACGTTCATCACAATTAGATGAAATTTACACATAAAGCACACTAAGTTTATAAGAATTTGTAAATAGTTTACTATGGAAATAGCATACTAGTATGAAGTTTCTAGACATAACTTTGTTAATAGTCTCTACATATTATTATGAATAGCATTTAGTCTTTAAGATTGAGCACTGTGTTATCTCCTAAACTATTACGACTAGCATGATGAAATGTGATGTTATTACCAATACATATTATATCTAATTTCTAAAATCAACCATAGTTATTAAGACCGCGACAAGGAGAACAACTGATAGGGCACCCTATCAATATGGTTTACAATAGGGAGAATGACTGATAGGACACCCTACTAATATAATTTTAATCAAGGAGAATAGTTGATAAGGAACCTTGTCAATTAGGGAGAATGGCTAATAAGGCACCCTACCATTATGATTTGATTAGGGAGAACAGTAGATAGGACACCCTATCAAGTATAGCTTAATTCAGGGAGAACAATTGTTTAAGACACCCTCACAAGTTGGTTTAGAATTCCTTTAGTTATAATCTATAATTTTGAGCTTTACGTTTGCAGTTATTTATTATTACAAATTGCATTTAGTTTCACTAATAATTGATCTTTCTTCATATTTTGTCTATATTTCATAAATCTTAGTTAGTCTCTCCTTGTTGATCATAATTGGATAATCTATATTTTACAGTCAGTATGTTGTAAATATTAATCACTTATACATTAAATTTTTAACTTATTGTAGGATTTCCTATTTTGGGAAATAAAGGTATTCCCCCTCTAACCCACCCTTAGCTAAATCTAGGGCAAACTAGGGCATTTCATAAAAGGGGACATTACAAAATGGCAATACAATACATCTTATTATTGATTGACTATGGTCAATAATATCAAAAAGCAAGAACATTTTGACAGATCAATGATTCAACAACCAATATTTGAGCTAATAAGTTCTAGTTTGCATACATTGGATCCTTGAGCCTCACTAGAATCAAACCAACTTCCTTTTGAACATAGATAGAAGGTATCACAAAACCTCTTTTTCTTTATTACTAGTGGTTAGCATTATACATGGTTGTAAAACTCTCAAGAAAAATGTGTGCAAACTAAGTTTCCAAAAAGGCTTTGAACACTTCCAACCAAATGTAAACAGTGAGTACAGATAAAGGAGCAATAAGTTTGAAAGATGGAAATAAATTGTTTTACTAATTACATAGGCCATGATCAATAAGCATATTATCCACTTGATGGACATGATTTGGTTAGAATAAAATGTGATATGCACTCAAATAAAGAAAATCATTGATATTACTATGCAAATTGCTAGTCTTATTTTGGGATTCAAGTGAGTATGTTTTAAACAAATCCAACCTGCAAAGAAGTAGCAATTATCAAAATTGTTAAAAAAGAGAACTAAACAAATTGTATAGCGATCTATGTAGCTTTAACGACATTCAATTAGATTATGTTAATACTCAACAATTACCTTTAAATTAATATCTCTCAACGTAGTTTACATGAATTTTTTTTAGTAATAGATATGCTAGTTATTTGCTTATAAAGAATTCTTAATAATCTTCCATAAAACTACACATGAATACTTATGTGAAGCAATAGAACATTTTATGATGCCCATTCATAGACACTATTCGATTATGTTTCCTTTTATATTATTTTATAAAATATGATTTGAAGTTGGAAACATATATATATACTTTTGGTTTCGAAGATAATTTTATAACAACTGAATTACAAGGTAATGTTTTGAACTTAGCCAATTTTGTTAAGGGCATAGTAAGTATTTTGTTTATATAATTTATGTATCTTCCATCTTATTGTACCATAGTAGAGGGATGGCGTGACCAAGTGCAGGGAACGACACTGCCACTACATAGGGTTTCTCAAAATCGTTCATCTTTATCACTGATTGAATTCGAATGCAATATTTGTAAGAAGGATTCACCGACTAAATAAGAATTACCTACAGAATTTCACACAGATTTGTAGTGATGAGAAATGCCAAGTTACAATCAAGCTTCAGGTACTTCATTTTCCATGTCAAGACCAACGTCATTAAAATCAATCAATCATTCATTCATATGCAATGACGAAACCAGGGGTGATGGGCTATTTCGACAAATTTATGCAGATCTAATCCAAAGAGTTTGGAGTGCAATCACAACGTCTAGCACAAGGGAATATGCCCACCTTTAACTCCCTCTTTATGAAATTTGTTTTGTTTGCTAATGGGCGGTCTAGCGCTCAAGGCGGACGACCCCACATAATTGCACAATGAGGTTCTAGAATAAGGTTCTAGAATGATAAGTATTTTTGTTTTTTCCTTTTGTGTTTTTTTTCAAGTATCCATGTATAATAGTGAAGATTACAAATTTGATTTGTTTTTGTTTTTGTTTTTGTTTTTTTTTTAAATAGTCTAATGAGGGTTGCAACAAAGATAAAAAAAACAACACTTCCATCCATGGCTTCCACCCATAGCCTCCTCTTCAATTTTCAAAATCTTCACTTCCACCTATCTATGCCTACAATTCGGTTCTCCTACTCATTCCAGTTCCCTTGCTCACAACAGCACCCCTACTAACAAATCCCCTATCTGCAACATTGTGGTTGACACTTCTAACTTGACCCCCAAGAAACTCTCTCGTCTGACTCCCCTAGAGGCCTATGATTTGGTGAACTCTCATGTTGATCTAATCTACAAACCCTTGTTTGGCCAATCTGCCTCTTAGCAAAATGCCTTCCTTGTGCCTCCAATATTCCAAAAGTGTCTTTGGACAAGGAGGTTCTTGATTGCAATTCCTACTATGAAAAGTATGTTCTAATCGTAAGATTCATTCAATTGTGATCGTCACTCCCATTGCTACATTCTTGGATCTCTGATCAATAGAACCCCTAATTTCTAGGAAGCTATAGATCTATTTTGATCACAATGATGATTGGGATGCAATTCTCTTTATGGGTCGGTGGAGATGGGACTCACATGCTCTGTTGTAGCGGCCTTCAACACCTTTTTTTAGTCCTCTGACAAACTCTATTGAGGTTTCTCGTATTTGCGTTGGGCTCCCCCACCCCGCACTACACTTCTGGTGCCCTACCGCTTATGAGTCTATTAGCAACATGTTGGGTCACTTTATTAAGGTGGAGTCTAATATTAGTTTATTTTCTCATGCTTCCTTTGCTAGGATCCTAGTTGATCTGGATCTCTGTAAACCCCTTCCTACGGAGATCTCTCATAGGGTTGGTGGTCTCCAGCGGAGGCAACACTTGGACTATAAAGGAATTTCTTTTTAGTGCCAATGTTGCTTTGCCACTACGCATTTGATCTTTTCTTTCCCTTGGGGGTCCTACATTCGGTCATCTCCCACTTGGTAGAGGGATGTAGATAGGTGCAATCTCACTATTTTTTTGGCACTTTTGGATGTGGACTCTTTTGTTGTAGAACTGTCTTCATTGACTACCCCTACTTCTATGGTTCATTCACTGGTCCCTTTGGCTCTTGCCTTGTCACCCCTTGTTGTTGTGGCTCCTCCCCTCCAGAAGACCATGTTGTCTAGAGCATGTGTTGCTACTATTGCGCAGTTGCCTTTAAAGGACCTCTCCTACATAGGACTCATCCCTTATGTGGCCCTAGATGCTCTCTCCCTTGATTGCCAAGTTCCTCTCTTTGGCTCTACTGCCCCTCTCTGCAACTTTGTGGCTGCCTCGTTTGGATCAAACAATGCTTGACCCTTTGTTTCTCCTATCAAGGATTCCTCTTGGACTATTGTTTGCAGAAAGAAAAAAGGTTCTCTTTCTTGATTAAGACCTCATACTATTCCTTTGGACTCACGACATGACCTTGTCATAGTCCTAATTTCTAAATACTTATTTATTCATTTAATATTTCACAATTAAAAATACAAAAAAATAATAATAATTAATTTGATATTTTAATATTTAAAATGATATATATACTTATATTTTATATTATTATCTATTAGAAATATTTTATTTTATATTAAAAACAATACTTCAAAACTTAAATTTTATATAAATTTCATTTAATCTAAAATTATTTAAATTCCTAAAACAATATCCATTCATTTCCAAAAAAGGAAAAGTAAACATTTTTTAAGAAAAAGAAAACAAAGAGCTCCTATTAAAATTATATATCATATATACTTATTAATGTGAAAGGTTTAAAACCTTATAAATTTAGGATTTAAAAAAATAAATAAATAAAGAGATTCCCTAGCTTTCCACATAGCAAGACAAGAAGATAAGGTAAAGAATTTGTTTAAAGAAAATTTAATTTATGAAAAAAAAAATTTTAAGAGAAGTATATTAGTAGTCATTATAGGTAATTTTATGCATCCACAAATTCTTAACGGTATTTTAGATTTTGACGATTTAATTTTGGCTATTTCTGCATGTAACTAAACTACATATAGATATTGTTTTGGCTTCTGGGTAGTAACAATGCATGTTATGGGATATGTTATGCAGACAAGGGTCAAAAAATACACTTTTCAAAGTGTCGTCTGATACCTATTTAAAGATGCCCCAATAACAGTGCACTTAAAATCGCCAATACTTTATACACAAATACCCTAGTAGTCATATGTTATAGGTACCAATAAAAGTGCACAAATGGGCCAACTATGGTCCAAAAAGGCTAGAAAATGAGCTGCTATTGGTACATGTGTAATTTATTAATGAGCTTAGTTATTTGTTTTTTGGTTTTTTTAATTTAATAATTGGAAGTTGGGTGTACAATAGTGAATGGTTATTGAAACATGAATAGTAATTGGTGCTCTTCCCCTAAAAGCTTTTGAGAAAACTAAAAAAAAACTCCTCTTTATTCCACGTAAGAAATAGTTTTGTAGAGATAAGGAAACAAAAAGCCAAACCAACCATGTGAAGAGACTCATTCTTGGAGACAATTCTGAAGCATGTAAATTAATAAATAATCTTGAACAATGATATATATATTAACTCTGAATTAAGGCTAACATGCTATCCATAATGTATGATGGGCATCTCAGAAAGATTAGAGAGGATGAAGACATAGTTAGGAACTGTAATCACAACCAGGTATTCAATGCACTGACAGAGGGTAGATTGCATCAGTTAATGTCTTATCTATATTAATCTGAACCGCTCTTAAGCTCGACTGCTTATCGATATTCATTTTTTTGTTCGCAAGGGGTTGGCCACCAGAACAAACCCTGCTGGATCGAAGCTCACAGCAGGATTAATTAAAGAAGGGCGGGTTAATCAGTCGGTTTCGGAACAGGAGGCGATCGCCTTCATGCGTCCCTCTCGTTGCAGGTGAGGCCTACATAGTTGGTCTATTTTGTAGAGAATTGTAGGGGCTTGCTAGAATACGCTAGCCCTTTAGAATAGTAGGGGGATAGAATAAGGCGGCACTCCTATTCCCTCACAATTGAACGGTACTAAAGAGGCCTTCGATCCCATGGAGAGCGCAACCAGGATATCTGCATGTTTGGAGATCGACCTGTTGGAGTCTTCTAACCCCCCCAAGTATTATATTAGAGCTTGCCCACGACTATTAACCTTATCTTATCCTGACTTGTGATTATTATCTACGATTTTCCAGAGGCCTTGAATTGTGATCCACATTTATTAATTGACAGAATTGCATGTGTTGCACATGCTCTACAAACTCATCCATAGCAGTTTATTTTTCCATATACTGTAAGTATGTTATTTCAACTCACTCTGGGGAGTCCAGCTCGGTAGAGTTGTCAAGAGCTATAGGAAGTCTAATGGTGTCTGTGTGTATCTCTAGCAATATAAATTAATATATTTATTTTCTGCTATTTTCTATCACACATATTATATATATACACAATGCAAAAGGAAGTTAGAAAGGGGGGAGTGAGGGGAGTCTCATTATTGAACTTACCACAACCATGGCTGTATAAAGGAGAGTCTATTAGAATAAATAATGTTGCCATCACTTAATGTTTCCTTCTCAACTGCTGCATCATTTAGCAACTGTTTAAGATTAAAGAATGGATATTTTAGGCCATATTAGTCTTAGTTTTGTCTTCCATAGCTTTATTGCACAATGTCTGCGAGACAACGTTGGCTCAGCTTTGACATCCATGTTCAAATTGTTTAACTTAGCATTACCTATAATCTACAATTTTTGCACAAAGAATATGTGTTTATGGAATTGATTTGTCTCCTTCACAAAATCCATACACCTTTTGATATGGCTTTCAATCGAGCTTCATATCTTTTTAATTCTTCTATCATTCGCCAATCTCCTTACCATTTGACCTTATCACACCCATATAGCCGCAGGCAGGCAAAGAGATGGCAAAAAAAAATAAAAAATAAAAAGATCATTAAGTATACTATAGGATAGCATTTGGATAATAAAGACTATTAATTGCTTTCGTTAATAATTATCATTTTGATGCAGGAGCATCCCCAATTTACAACAATCTTGCATCAACCAAAAACATTTTACTTTCTATTTTGTTTGCAGTTTCAGTTTTCTTTCTGTGTGTCCCAATTTTAGCTCACCGGATCCTATGGACTTAAATTCTACTTGAAGACTTGATCATCTTTCTTGCTTTCAAACTGCATCTCACTTGGATCACTTTCTGGCAAGATGTCGCTACCGATTTCCATGACAGTTTCTTGTTACCGGTTGTTCCTTTGTTACCGGTTGCTTGAGACCTATTCTGGTGATCTACCGGAACCCATTCCGAAGCTTGCGGAGCCTTGAGCGTTGATCTCGATGTTTCTTGGCGTGTGGCCGACCTTCTACGTTTCATCCTTTGGATTTTTTCGAGGAATCTCTCGGCAGAGGCCGACCTTGTTCATTTTGTACGTTAGGTCTTATTCTTTGAGTTTTGATCCCTTTTGGGCCGACTGGATCCTTTTGATCGATATATATATTTGAAATCATGCTTTAGAATTTAATCAATTAGAATCAATTTAGAATCAATCAGAGTATCAAATAGATAGACTGTGCCTAGAAGATAGATCTTTCGATTCAAAGTCCCGGTTGTGACCTATTCTACCAGGCCTATGTGTCAGTATGTTGTAACCCGGTTGTTACCGGTTGGATGTAATCAAATTTCATGCAATAAAACTATCTGTTTTACATTGCCTCCATCATATCTATGTGTTTTTGTTGTGTTTACTCTTGTTGACCGGTCCGGATTGATCTCTTTGAGGTCCCTCCTCACCGGTGACTGCTTCAAATGGTATCAGAGAAAATTTTCATTCCGAAGGTTGTGTGTCCTGAATTTTTGTTGTAGGGTGGTGGATTGCAGATCCAACCTGCAATTGCAAAGGACTAGTGTGAATCAATGGCCCGAAGAGGAACTAGGAATGGTGGAGCATGTGGGAATGTAGACCCTGTTGTGATGGAGATGTTGCGAGGAATAGTAGCCCAGTTAGAAGCCGTGGAGACAGCCCAAAGAAGAGGTCAACGTATTAAATATGTAAGCGAAGATGAAGGAGAAGAAGCCCCGACAGAACAAGTAAACCTACCGACAGTTGATCCAGATGAAGAGAGGTCTTTAAGGGTTTTGAGTAGGGCAAACACTAAACCTCATTTTACCCCACCGGAATATGATGGGAAGTTAAATTCGGATGAATTGATGGATTGGATCTTGGAGATGGAGAAGTATTTTGATTTTTAAAACACTGCAGAAGAGAGGAAGGTGAAATATGCCTGTACCAAGTTGAAAGGTCATGCATCTCTTTGGTGGGAGCATTTGTAAGTTGATAGACAAAGAAGAGGTAAAGAAAAGATTAAGACATGGGATCAGATGATTACTAAGTTGAAATCAAAGTTTATCCCGACGAATTATCAAGTGGATTTGTTTCGGAAATCACAGAACCTGAGATAGAAGGAATCTAGTGTGAAAGAATACACTGAAGCTTTTTACAAATTGAACATCAGATCTGGACATGTTGATGATGAAGTTAAACAAATTGCAAGATATTTGAATGGATTACAAATGTATATACAAGATGAACTCGGTATGATCAAATTGAAATGTTGAAGAGGCTTACCAGTATGCACTAAAAGCTGAAGAAAAATTGAACAAAAGACATGAGCAGAGACAAAGAGGTAGAGGTGGAAGGTTTACCGGAGGAAGATTTCAAGGAGGAAGAGGAACCAGTACAGGTCGAAACAAGGACAAGGAAGTGAGCAAAGAAGGTAATTCATATCGGAAGGATGATAGAAATTTCTACCAGAGGAGAGAACTGGATGGTTACCAGAATGAGAACTTTGGAAGATAAGACAAGAGGATATTTAGAGGAACTTTCTTTAAGTCTGGAGGAGAAGGACACCATGCATTCAAATGTAAGAAGACATAGGCTACCGAAAGAGAAACAGTGGTGGAAGAAAACCCCACCGGATCAGACAATAAACCGGAAGATGGAGAATTGTTGATGATGAGGAGAGATTTGTGTCATACCGGAGGAGATGAAAAACCCTTGCAGAGGAAGAATCTATTCAAGACCATATGTAAGGTACCCGGTAAGTGTTGTAAAGTTGTTATTGAACTATTAAGTTCTAGTTTGCATACATTGGATCCTCGATCCTCACTAGAATCAAACCAACTTCCTTCGACATAGATAGACAATATCACAAAACCTCTTTTTCTTTATTACTAGTGGTTAGCATTATACATGGCTATACAACTCTCAAAAAAATGTGTGAAAACTAATTTTCTAAAAAGGCTTTGAACACTTCCAACCAAATGCAAATAGTGAGCATGGAAAAATGAGAAATAAGTAAAAATAAATTGGGTAAGTGCACCAAGATGGTGAACAAAAAGGGGGGTATAAGTGGCCACTTTTTTTCTGAAAACAGGTAAACTTGAACTTCAAAGAGATATTTGAAGGTCACGCACTCAAAACTAGGAGTTGAGAAAAGAATAAGAATTGTAGTACTCTGAATCTAGTTTCTAAACTACTAAAGTTTTTTAAAATTGGATAAGATTAAGAGGGTCAAACCTCTCTCGCACAAAAACTTGTTCCTAAATTTTTCTGAAAAACATAACATAGCTATTTTCGTGCGCTGCACAAAATATATAATTAGATTTAGTATTTTGCAAAACCCTTTGGTAGGATGATAGGTAAGATTGAGATCTAGAAGTTGTGTATTGTTTTGTAATTTTTCGTTGAGTATTTTTTTTTTATGATTTTTTGAAGTGACCACATCCTGAAAATTTGGTACATGTTCATGCGCTGGGCATAACTTGCATCAAAATAATTGAAAATGAAAACTTTTTTTTTAAATTGTGTAGAATCTAGTTTAGAACAATAATATGTAATTTATTTTTAATTTGGTCAAGCATATCAAAAGTTATTTAAAAAATGGTAGACGTATGTCTGTGAGGACTGTCAAGGCACTGGTAAAGAAAATTAAAGTTTACTATGCTAATATTGTCTAAAAATAGAAAAATTTATATAGTCAGAAAGATGAGAAGACGTGTGAGATTATGGTGGTAATTTTAGAGATATCCACTTGATCATTTGTAAACCTGATAATTAAAGGGACAGAATTGGAGGGAAAATGGGCTTGCAAGTCTTAGGGTTGTTTTCCAACCCTCTTACCAAGCCAAAACCCGCACGGGTTTCTGATGTGCAGGATAACCCGCTTGGGTTTTGAAAACAAAAAGTACCATTCATAGTTCTACATAAAATGGGCTTGCAAGTCTTAGGGTCGTTTTCCAACCCTCTTACCAAGCCAAAACCTGCACGGGTTCTGATGTGCAAGATAACCCGCTCGGGTTTTGAAAACAAAAAGTACCATTCATAGTTCTACATAACCCGTATGAGTTATGTAGAACTAAAACCATCATTTTGAATTTCCCAAAACCCATACGAGTTATGAAAAACCAAAATTATGGTTTTATTTTGAGTTTCACAAAACCCGTACGGGTTATGAAAAACCATTATTTTTATTTT